>NC_085959.1:0-5000 GCF_963556715.1 Cydia fagiglandana | reverse complement strand
TCCATCAGGGGCTGATGACTTTTTTGTATGGAAATATTGAAATCCGACTCGCACTTGACCGTTTTACATACATTAATTTTTTTTTTTGTAATTTCGCGTTAGTAAGTTCGGGTCATGATTTATATGGTAATCACCATCATCATCATCATCATCATCATCATCATCATTTTCGCTTTCAGTCGCCCACTGCTGAGTATAGGCCTCTCTTCGTGTACGCCACTTATATACATGCATTTATGTGTATGGTAATATTTAGTACAAAGTGACATGGCATAATGTATATTGACATAATCTGTCAAACTGTCAAATTGGTTTTTTTTTGTCAAATTTAGTGTAGAGTATTATATTTTGTCATAGTTTAGTACTAAATGTCAATGTTGGGTAATTTTTTGTAGACTGCATTTCTCATCTTAAGGGCCGGCAACGCACTTGCAGCCCCAGTGATCGATGTGCGTATGTATTTTTGGGCGAGTTTTTGGGTTTCGTATGGGAATCTTTGGTACAAAGGGGCATGTTACAGTGTCCCAGTGTATATTGACATGATCTGTCAAACTGTCAAATTTGACAGTTTTTGTCAAATTTAGTGTAAGATCATATTTTGTCATGGTTAAGTACAAAATAAAATTACTTAAATATTATTATTGAATAGAATAGAATAGAATAGGTAATTATATGGTAATCATCATCATCATCATTTTCGCTTTCAGTCGCCCACTGCTGACCTATAGGCCTCTCTTCGTGTACGCCACTTATATACATGCATTTATGTGTATGGTAATATTTAGTACAAAGTGACATGGCATAATGTATATTGACATAATCTGTCAAACTGTCAAATTGGTTTTTTTTTGTCAAATTTAGTGTAGAGTATTATATTTTGTCATAGTTTAGTACTAAATGTCAATGTTGGGTAATTTTTTGTAGACTGCATTTCTCATCTTAAGGGCCGGCAACGCACTTGCAGCCCCAGTGATCGCTGTGCGTATGTATTTTTGGGCGAGTTTTTGGGTTTCGTATGGGAATCTTTGGTACAAAGGGGCATGTTACAGTGTCCCAGTGTATATTGACATGATCTGTCAAACTGTCAAATTTGACAGTTTTTGTCAAATTTAGTGTAAGATCATATTTTGTCATTGTTAAGTACAAAATAAAATTACTTGAATATTATTATTGAATAGAATAGAATAGAATAGGTAATTATATGGTAATCATCATCATTTTCGCTTTCAGTCGCCCACTGCTGACCTATAGGCCTCTCTTTGTGTACGCCACTTATATACATGCATTTATGTGTATGGTAATATTTAGTACAAAGTGACATGGCATAATGTATATTGACATAATCTGTCAAACTGTCAAATTTTTTTTTTTGTCAAATTTAGTGTAGAGTATTATATTTTGTCATAGTTTAGTACTAAATGTCAATGTTGGGTAATTTTTTGTAGACTGCATTTCTCATCTTAAGGGCCGGCAACGCACTTGCAGCCCCAGTGATCGCTGTGCGTATGTATTTTTGGGCGAGTTTTTGGGTTTCGTATGGGAATCTTTGGTACAAAGGGACATGTTACAGTGTCCTAGTGTATATTGACATGATCTGTCAAACTGTCAAATTTGACAGTTTTTGTCAAATTTAGTGTAAGATCATATTTTGTCATGGTTAAGTACAAAATAAAATTACTTGAATATTATTATTGAATAGAATAGAATAGAATAGGTAATTATATGGTAATCATCATCATCATCATTTTCGCTTTCAGTCGCCCACTGCTGACCTATAGGCCTCTCTTTGTGTACGCCACTTATATACATGCATTTATGTGTATGGTAATATTTAGTACAAAGTGACATGGCATAATGTATATTGACATAATCTGTCAAACTGTCAAATTGGTTTTTTTTTGTCAAATTTAGTGTAGAGTATTATATTTTGTCATAGTTTAGTACTAAATGTCAATGTTGGGTAATTTTTTGTAGACTGCATTTCTCATCTTAAGGGCCGGCAACGCACTTGCAGCCCCAGTGATCGCTGTGCTTATATATTTTTGGGCGACTTTTTGGGTTTCGTATGGGAATATTTGGTACAAAGTGACATGTTATAGTGTCGCAGTGTATATTGACATGATCTGTCAAACTGTCAAATTTGACAGTTTTTTTGTCAAATTTAGTGTAAGATCATATTTTGTCATGGTTAAGTACAAAATAAAATTACTTAAGTATTATTATTGACAGATACTGTCAAATGGGATGTTGTTTGACAGAATCTGTAAGAATGTTGAAAGTTGAAAGTTTTTTAATAAATATGGATCTTGCTTACGCAGCGTCTTATGTAGGCGAACATCGCGCGATCCCGAAGCGAAACGGCGGGACGCGGCGCGAGGCGGCTCAATCAATCCTTTGATGCCCATAGAAGTGTCCTATGTAAGCGATCTCGATGTGACCGCGATGCGGCGCGATTTGATGAATGCTGATGGTCCTCGTTATTATGCTCAAGGCATTAGTCTTAAATAGTAGGTACTTAAGATAAGGTGTTGTATAGTAATCAAAGTGAATGAGGTTCAGTCGGCACGCGTTGATGTCTTTTTAAATTTTGTTTGTTTCTTTAGGAAATTTTGTTTTTAGGGTTCCGTACCCAAAGGGTAAAACGGGATCCTATTACTAAGACTCCGCTGTCCGTCCGTCCGTCCGTCCGTCCGTCACCAGGCTGTATCTCACGAACCGTGATAGCTAGACAGCTGATATTTTCACAGTTGACGTATTTCTGTTGCCGCTATAACAACAAATACTAAAAACATAATAAAATAAAGATTTAAGTGGGGCTCCCATACAACAAACGTCATTTTTGACCGAAGTTAAGCAACGTCGGGTGGGATCAGTACTTGGATGGGTGACCGTTTTTTTAGATAATGGTACGGAACCCTTCGTGTGCGAGTCCGACTCGCACTTGGCCGGTTTTTGAAGTGAAAATCTCTTTAGCGGCGCTGAACACTTTTTGAGGTTGGGAAAAAATGATAAACTCGCGACAGCGTTAATTTTTGACCCTTTGTCCGGATTGCGGCCGGACTTGGCAAGTGTCCGGATTTTAGGAATGACCTTATAAAAAATATGTTTACGTGATATACCTACTGCGTAACGAATGCGATGCGGGTCGGGCGGAGGGAAAGGGAAAGGTAGATCCACGATACAGTACACCGCAGAAAGCAGCGTGCTACCGCCGCCGGGGCGTCGTTAAAGCTATGCCAAATCTCTGTTACAAGAAATGTCCGGATTTTTAGGGTGATGTCCGAATTTTTATCAGGACATTTAATTCCAATTCCATATGGCAACCCTAAACGCAGCGAGCAGGAAAGTGGCTATAATGACACTGTCGCACGGCTGATGGAGGGCATTCGGCAAAAATTGCGGCAGGAGTGGGAGAAAAAGTAGAATTTCCATAATAGTCACGAGATGATAATTTTCCACTGTTTTTTTAATATAAAATCATATATTTTTATCAATTAAACCACTAAGCTGACAGAAACAGATTTTTCAATTTTTCAAATCCATTACGAATATTATATATTAAGCAATAAAGCTCAATGTTCTAATCTTGTACGGGCTGAGATACGAGGATCTCACAGTTACATAACTTTATATCACACCAATATAATTCAATAAAGCTACATCTTGATGAAATCGCTAATAAAAGTGAACTCTAGTACTGGTGAATAAAACTCAAAATATCATGACCAAATATATTTAGATGCGAGGTCTGCAAGGTAACTTTACAATTGCTATTCGAATTTTAAACAATTAACGCTACAAATTTGAATTTCGAATTTTAAACAAGCTCACTGACCGGCAATTTCGGAACCGCCGCCGACGATGAGCGATAAGCGAGTAGAACGATGAAGTAGAAACGAGTGGGCGAGCGGCGGGAAGCGAGTGTTAGCTCCAATAGTTTTGTCGCTCGGCTATAGGCGAGTGTTCGAGTGCGACGGGCTATTACTCGCGTCACTCGCTCGGGCGGTGCAGCGTAGCCCTGAACACGCATACTGATTGGTCTCGCAGCTACTAACTACGAAGCGAGCATCGCCGAGCGAGTACCGCTGAGCTAGTTTTATCTTGTCGCGGCGACAAACTAGTAGAGCGAGTGTTCTCGCCGGCAGTGTGAACAGCCAGCGATGAACTATTAATATATGTGTCCCTTTTACTAACACAGGATCCTAATCTTTTGTTCGTTTCTAAACTACTATAATGGGATAACGAGAGAGGTGAGCGCGTTCGCGCTGTCTAGGAACCAACTGTGCAACTTGGTAAGGGTGCTTACCGGGCATTGTGGCCTAAATAAGCACATGCTCACTATGGGGAAACGTGAGATAGGGCGGTGCAGACTCTGCATGGAGGCGGAGGAGACGCTCTTGCACATCCACACAGAGTCACAGTGTTTCGTCTAGAACAAGCTAGGTGGACAAAAGTCGTTATCAAATTATCTCTAATGAGTCATTAGATATGATAAACAACATGTTGAAACCCCCAAACCCATTAATAGATTATGTCTAACTTTCTAATTTTATGAGCCATAGGGTGCAGAAGTCAGCTAATGAGGTAAGTGCAATTGCACAATTTAATCAGTTGCAATTTTGTGATGCGTTCAACGACATCTCTTACAAGTAAAACGTTATTTTATGAAAAGGTTTGGTAATAGATCTTATAACTGAAGGTAAGCACTTTATATTTTTCATAAAAACATGTTCATATCAGTTGTAATAATGCTCGTATAGAGCAATAAATATGCACTTAAAAACGTGATGATTTTTTCTTCATTTTATAACTTTGATAGACTAGCAAATACTTGACACCGCTTGACACCGGTCTAGATTTTTGATATTATTTACTTGCATAATTCTATTTTATGATGGTGTATATTTCATTTTGCAGAAATTTGCATAACATTTTTTTTTCATTTTTTTTGCAGAACACGTTTTCTCTATTTTAAGGAAGGGGTTTTTGAAGAATGGACA
>NC_085958.1:9917623-10079619 GCF_963556715.1 Cydia fagiglandana | reverse complement strand
AACCTAACCTAACCTAACCTAACCTAACCTAACCTAACCTAACCTAACCTAACCTAACCTAACCTAACCTAACCTAACCTAACCTAACCTAACCTAACCTAACCTAACCTAACCTAACCTAACCTAACCTAACCTAACCTAACCTAACCTAACCTAACCTAACCTAACCTAACCTAACCTAACCTAACCTAACCTAACCTAACCTAACCTAACCTAACCTAACCTAACCTAACCTAACCTAACCTAACCTAACCTAACCTAACCTAACCTAACCTAACCTAACCTAACCTAACCTAACCTAACCTAACCTAACCTAACCTAACCTAACCTAACCTAACCTAACCTAACCTAACCTAACCTAACCTAACCTAACCTAACCTAACCTAACCTAACCTAACCTAACCTAACCTAACCTAACCTAACCTAACCTAACCTAACCTAACCTAACCTAACCTAACCTAACCTAACCTAACCTAACCTAACCTAACCTAACCTAACCTAACCTAACCTAACCTAACCAGTCGGTCCCCGGCCGTGGAGTGGATCGGACGCGCCCACTGCTGCTCCGAAAGCAGCTCCGCCACGGCGCAGCCGAGGCTCAGCGCTCCGCGAACAGCGCTCCGAGCCCTGCGCCACAACACTTAGAGCACAAACGCTCGAAGTCCAGCGTCTGGTGCTCCATTGCTCCGAGAACAGTTCAGTGAACCGCCAAGTGATCCAAAGTTCAAAGACCCCAGTGCGAAAAGTCAGTGCTCCACGTGCAGCCGCCGCGCCCTAAGCGCAGGCGCTCCATATAAGACAGCCACTGGATCAGTTAGCCGGCGTCCAGCTGGAAAACATACATAGTGAAACAGAGAAAACCTAGTGAAACTGTGAGTTAACCCATACAAGGATTGCAAGGAAATACCACAGTATACAACAAAACAAGGTAAAACTTTTTAATATACAACACAGCGAACATAATAAACACAGTGAACTTAGCGAACATAGTGAACATAGTGAACACAGTGAACACAGTGAACACAAAATAAATAAGAAAACAAATAATAATTCAAAAACACAAAGACAAAAAAAAAATAGTGAACAAACATGTCAGAAAAATATATAACCTCACCGATCAAAGAAACCAGACTCACCAGAGCACGCGCCAACAAAAATCAAGACACAGGAGACGAGGCGCCACAGACCCAAAATACACAGAATACACAAACAGACAAGGAAAACATAGAAGACAAGGGGAGACAACACGGAGAAGACCTCCCACACAACTCACAAACACAGAATGGAGAAAACGACAAAGATACAAGGGAAAACACCCAACCAGAAGGGGTAATACGAGAAATGGAGCAGACAACAAACGAAGAAAGAAAAGAAACAGACAAAGGACCAGGAAAAGAAAACGAGTCTGATGTTGCAATGATAACAACAAGGGAGGAAAACAAAGAAACCTCACTCCACAACAACGAAGAAACAATAACTGAGACAACCGAATTAGACGACTCCATGGAGCATACACAAGGATATGACATAACAACAACCCGACTGGTAAACATAGTCAATGGACAATCAGCATTAATCCTAAGTCACCTCACACTCAACCGAAGCGTGAAAAGGGATAGCAAAGAGGCAATAGCAGAATCAGTCAAGAAAATACAAAAAGTAGTAGAAAGATACGCCCTAGAACTCACCCGCACGGGAAAAATAACAAGAAACAAAGACCCGCAAACGACAATAATGACGACAACAATAACATCACCATCAAATAAAAATAGAAATCAAGCTGTACAAACAGACGAATACACTCCAACAACGGCACCCCAACCCAAAACTCCCGTAGACAAACTAAAGGAAGACATCATAAATGGAGTAAAAACAGAAATAGAAAAACTAATGTATGAACAAAAAGCAGTCAACGAATTAGTAGTCGCAGCACTAACAAGACCAATCAACGATGAAGAAAAAGAGAACGCAACAACAACAACAGCAAAAACAGTGGAAAATAACAATAATAAAAACACAGAAAGAGGAGAAAGGACAGACAAACATAGACAGACAAACAAAGAAAGAACAAAAGAAAAACCAAGAGAAGAAATCACAACAACCCAAAAGAGAAACAAGCAAACACCAATCATCGAAAATAATACCAACCAAATACATAGGAAAATAACCAAAATAAACAATAAAAACAAAACTAACAACAAGACAGAAACCAGTTACGCGGTCATCCTAGAAAACATAGACCCTCGAAAAGAAAACACAGAAACATTAAAACAAGTACAAGATAAGGTAGATGTCATACAACTTGGAGTCGGAATACAGCAAATCAGATATACTAAAAGCAATAAAGTAGTCATAAACTGCGAAAATGAAGAAGACAGAGAGAAACTTAGCACAGCAATCAGAAACAATAATACAGGCGTGACAGTGGAAGTTCCCAAACTCAGAAATCCGCAAATAAAATTAATAGGAATCATCAACGAAAATGTAGGAGACAAAATAACAGATGCAATCCAAAGACAAAACCCTAATATAACAAGCAATTTAACTGGAAATGAGAAATATATAAAATACATACGCCACATAAACAGAAGGGATAGCCATACAAAGAACGTGATAATAGAAGTAAGCCCAGAGATATATAACAGAATACAACAACAAAGGAAAATTAGAATAGGGTACCAGTCAGTGGTGGCGGTGGAGCAGCAACAACTGCTTCAATGCTACAATTGCCTGGGATACAACCACAGAGCATCAATCTGCACTGCAAAAACTAGATGCGGGTATTGTGCAGAAACGCACGACACACGCAAATGCCCAAACCGATACAACAAAGACCCAATCTGCTCCAACTGCCAGAAGAAGGGAAAGGAGCACATCCATCCCGCTTACAGCCTAGACTGCCCAGAGTACAGTAAGTGGAGCAAAATAGCAAAGATGTCCATACGATACCGGTAAGGGCGCACACACTGCGCAGCAATGTATGACTGCTCCATGAACATAGAATTTATTGAAAATGCTCCATGCTCCATGCACAGCCACTCCACTCCACGAACTCAGAAGAAAAATTTAACCTAGATATATCAAAATAATTACTAGAATTGTATAAAATAAAATAAACACAGTTGCATATTTAATAGTTAAATGTAAGACCGCTCCATGAACATAGAATTTATTGTAAATGCTCCATGCTCCATCCATAGCCACTCCACGAACTTAGAAGGAAAAATTGTAAAATAGCTGCAGATTTAATAGTTAAATGTAAGACCGCTCCATGAACATAGAATTTATTGTAAATGCTCCATGCTCCATCCATAGCCACTTTATAGCCATAGCCACTCCACGAACTTAGAAGGAAAAATTGTAAAATAGCTGCAGATTTAATAGTTAAATTTAAGACCGCTCCATGAACATAGAATTTATTGTAAATGCTCCATGCTCCATCCATAGCCACTTTATAGCCATAGCCACTCCACGAACTTAGATGGAAAATTGTAAAATAGCTGCAGATTTAATAGTTAAATTTAAGACCGCTCCATGAACATAGAATTTATTGTAAATGCTCCATGCTCCATCCATAGCCACTTTATAGCCATAGCCACTCCACGAACTTAGATGGAAAATTGTAAAATAGCTGCAGATTTAATAGTTAAATTTAAGACCGCTCCATGAACATAGAATTTATTGTAAATGCTCCATGCTCCATCCATAGCCACTTTATAGCCATAGCCACTCCACGAACTTAGATGGAAAATTGTAAAATAGCTGTAGATTTAATAGTTAAATTTAAGACCGCTCCATGAACATAGAATTTATTGTAAATGCTCCATGCTCCATCCATAGCCACTTTATAGCCATAGCCACTCCACGAACTTAGATGAAAATTGTAAATGCTCCAGGAAATTAGTCACACCATAATAACTTTCAGTATTGTATAAAGTCAGTTGCAGGGCATATGGCCGCCCGTATCCTTAGCGAGGACCATATGTCTATAAACTTTCAGTATATCATTAAAGCAAAAAAAAAAAAAAAAAACCTAACCTAACCTAACCTAACCTAACCTAACCTAACCTAACCTAACCTAACCTAACCTAACCTAACCTAACCTAACCTAACCTAACCTAACCTAACCTAACCTAACCTAACCTAACCTAACCTAACCTAACCTAACCTAACCTAACCTAACCTAACCTAACCTAACCTAACCTAACCTAACCTAACCTAACCTAACCTAACCTAACCTAACCTAACCTAACCTAACCTAACCTAACCTAACCTAACCTAACCTAACCTAACCTAACCTAACCTAACCTAACCTAACCTAACCTAACCTAACCTAACCTAACCTAACCTAACCTAACCTAACCTAACCTAACCTAACCTAACCTAACCTAACCTAACCTAACCTAACCTAACCTAACCTAACCTAACCTAACCTAACCTAACCTAACCTAACCTAACCTAACCTAACCTAACCTAACCTAACCTAACCTAACCTAACCTAACCTAACCTAACCTAACCTAACCTAACCTAACCTAACCAGTCGGTCCCCGGCCGTGGAGTGGATCGGACGCGCCCACTGCTGCTCCGAAAGTAGCTCCGCCACGGCGCAGTCGAGGCCCAGCGCTCCGCAAATAGCGCTCCGAGCCCTGCGCCACAACACTTAGAGCACAAACGCTCTAAGTCCAGCGTCTGGTGCTCCATTGCTCCAAGACACTGGCTCAGTGAACCGCGCACCAGTGTACAGGGCTCCGAGCTCATAGACCCCAGTGACCCGTGCTTATGGACAGTGCGATCGTGAACTAGTTACACAACAGACAAGATAAAATGAGTGACTTTGACTACGAAGACGGCGACGATGCTCCGAACAGCATCGGATTCAGCTTTCAATCGGATGAGAGTTCGGACGAAGACGGCGACGATGCTCCGTACTGCATCGGAGGAATGTTCCAATCGGACGAGAGTTCGGACGACGAGGTGGTGGTAGAAGGCAGACACACTGAGGGAGCGCAGGAAGTGACGCCTCCGCCGCCCATACAGACTCCCCCAGACACGCTCACGAGGGCAAGGAACCTGCTCCAAGACTATATGGAGCAGCTTGCATACGAAGTAAAAGTGATAACTAATAACCTGCTAACGAGCAAAACCCACAAAAGTGTTACAGTAGAGAACAAACAACGTATCGCCGTTGCTTGTAATAACATAAAGACCGTAGCTTCAGTCCACACAGAAGACATAATGAGATTGTGCTCCACCATATGCTCCACCTCCACCATACAAGTCGAGACAGGTCATGACAGGCAAGCCGATTCAACACCAAGTAAAATTAAAGAAATCCCTCCAATAACTACCCCAAAACTTAAGACAAGAAACATAGCCATCCAAACCGAAGAGGTTGCACAACCTCAACCCAAGACCCCAGTAAATAAACTATTAGAAGACATCATAAACGGAGTAAAGACAGAAATAGGGAAACTAATACACGAACAAAGGGCAGTGAACGAACTAGTAGTGGCAGCACTACCAAGATCAATAGAAGAGGAAAATGAGGCTGCAAAAACAACATCAGTGGAGCACCAAAACGATAACACAGACCGAAACCAAGCCAACAAAGGAAATAGGACAGGAAAACGTAGACAGATAAATAAAGAGAACAAACAAACCCCATCTAGTGCAAACAACAACAACCAAACACAAAGAAAAGTAAGCAAAACAAGTAACAAAAACAGCAATAAGGTAGAAACCAGCTATGCAGTCATCCTACAAAACATAGATCCTGGTAAAGAAAAAGCAGACACATTAAAACAGGTACAAGAAAAAGTAGATGTCATACAACTAGGAGTCGGAATCCAACAAATTAGATATACCAAAAGTAATAAAGTAGTCATAAATTGCGAGAACGAAGAAGACAGAGAGAAACTTAGCACGGCAATCAAAAACAATAACACCGGAGTAACAGTGGAAGTTCCCAAACTCAGAAACCCACAAATTAAATTAATCGGGGTCATCAACGACAATGTAGGGGATAACATAGTAGACGCTATCCAAAGACAAAATCCTCACATAATCAGCAACATAAATGAAGATCAGAGACATGTCAAATATGTACGACACATAAACAGAAGAGACAGCCAAACAAAGAACGTTATCATAGAGGTAAGCCCAGAAATATTTCACAGAATACAACAGCAAAGGAAAATAAAGATAGGATATCAGTCGGTTGTAGCAGTGGAGCAGCAACAGCTTTTGCAGTGTTACAAATGCATGGGATACAACCATAGAGCCTTCATCTGCACGGCTAACACCATATGTGGATACTGTGCAGAAACACATGACACGCGTAAGTGCCCAAACCGTAGGAATAAAGTCCCAGCCTGCTCCAATTGTGCGAAGAAGGGAAAGGAGCACATCCACGCGGCTTATAGCCAAGACTGCCCAGAGTACAGCAAATGGTGCAGAATCGCAAAGATGTCCATACGATACCGGTAAGGGCACACACACACAGCGCAGCAAAGAACACCGCAATGTTAACTACCACTCCACGAACTTAGAAGAAAAATTGTAAATGCTCCAGAATTACTGCTCCAGAAACTTAGGAACTTAGTTATATAAAATAATTACTAGAATTGTATAAAATCAACACAGTTGCAGATTTGATCTTTGAGTTTGGGGCCGCTCCGTGGGCGTGGGGTTTATTGTTGATGCTATGGAGCATTAGCAGTGGATTCCGTGTTCGTGGGGCGGTCCTGGATTTGAGGATTAAATCTGGAGTGGAGTGGAGTGGAGTGGCTGTGCATGGAGCATGGGCTCCATGCACAGCCACTCCACGAACTTAGAAGAAAATTGTAAATACTCCATAGTAACTGCTCCAGGAACTTGGCTTTAACAAAATAATTACTAGCATTGTATAAAATAAACACAGTTGTAGATTTAATCGTAGAATGTATGACCGCTGCATGAACATGGACATTATTGTAAATGCTCCATGCTCCATGCACAGCCACTCCACGAACATAGCAGAAAAATTGTAAATGCTCCAGAATAGGTGCTCCATGAACTTAGGAACTCAGATGTACCAAAAAATAATGACTAGCATTATATAAAATCAACACAGTTGCAGGGCACATGGTCGCCCGTATCAATAGCGAGGACCATATGTCTATAAATTCTCAGAATATCATTAAAGCAAAAAAAAAAAAAAAAACCTAACCTAACCTAACCTAACCTAACCTAACCTAACCTAACCTAACCTAACCTAACCTAACCTAACCTAACCTAACCTAACCTAACCTAACCTAACCTAACCTAACCTAACCTAACCTAACCTAACCTAACCTAACCTAACCTAACCTAACCTAACCTAACCTAACCTAACCTAACCTAACCTAACCTAACCTAACCTAACCTAACCTAACCTAACCTAACCTAACCTAACCTAACCTAACCTAACCTAACCTAACCAACCTAACCAGTCGCGCGCCAAGCGCCAGAGCATACGCATCGTTTCCGCGTCGCTCCGCGCTCTAAAATTCAAAACTCTCGGTTTTTTTCTCTCAAACCCTTATGTGTTATACATCAAAACGCGCGCGCTGACTCGGACTATACGATTGTGCAAAAATTTGTGAAATCGGACCACTTAGTGAAGCACAGTGAGCAAAATAGTGACAAACTTTCCGTTGCTATAGATCTTAACTCCTGTGAAAAGTGAAATATTAGTGATAGTGACACAGTTTTTATATGTGAGTGATCCCTAGTGAATCTGTCATACGGATATGACTTTGGATTGGATCGGACTAAGTAGGCGTAAGTACAATCAACCCTCAAATCTCTAAGTGTCGGAAGGAAAGTGACTTAATCGCCTATTACTCGCAAAGTAGATCTTTTACATACTATTTTCTATATATTAACCAAAGCGACTATATAAACTCTATAATCTGTGCAAGTTTCATAATTTTCCTGATGAAAACCCCGAAGATTTCGAAGAAAACCTAAAACCACGTGTTTTGGAAAAATCTAGTTCCCGATAAGTGAGGCTAATTTTGATATTAGAATTGGATTTCTGAATCCACTAGGACTGTATAGCAGAAAACAGAACTCAGATTGGTGTAATAGTTCTCGAGATATTCAAGATTTACTAACCTAAACACTTATTTCAAGAAACTTTCAACTTTGACATTTAATTCTTCGAGAATTTGAGTGATGACGCATACTTTTTTTATATAATTTTAATGTAACTGTTATTGGACAATAATCATACAAAATATCAGAATTTTCTATCTACTAGTTTTAGTGTAAAGTAATATATAGTAGCGCCACTCCTTAAAACAGCGTGGTTTGACGTAAATATCATTTGAAAATTCACTTTTTTGTCTTGCACTTTTTTCCACATTTATTGATCTTGATTACTTCTACTTCATTAAAAAATAGGTTTAAGAATAGTTTTGATGCTTGTTGTCCAGTTAGATTATCTGTAATTAGAGTGTTAAGATTTTATGATTTCAACTGACTAATTTTGAATCCCTTATAAGTGTGGCTGATTTTGATAATAGGATTTGATTGTTAAACTTATTAGAAACATATAACAGAAAACAAAACTCTGATTGGTGTAATAGTTCTTGAGATATTCGAGATTTTGTAACCTAATAACTTATTTTAATGAAACTTGTAACTTTGACATTTAATTTCTTAAAACTTTGAAAGACGACGCACACTTATTTCATACTGCTTTAATATATCTGTTATTGGACAATACTCATACAAAATTTCAGAATTTTCTATAGATTAGTTTCTGTGTAAAGTAATATCTAGTCGCGCCACTCCTTAAAACAGCGTGGTTTTACGTAAATATCATTTGAAAATTCACTTTTTTGTCTTGCACTTTTTGCCACATTTTTTGATCTTGATTACTTGACCCCGTTTAAAAAATAGGTTTAAGAATAATTTTGATGCTTATTGTTCATTTAAATTATCTGTAATTAGAGTTTTAAGATTTTATGATTTCAACTGACTAATTTTGAATCCCGTATAAGTGTGGCTCATTTTGATAATAGGATTCCATTTTAAAACTTATTGTTAATATATAACAGCAAACAGAACTCTGATTAGTGTAATAGTTCTTGAGATATTCAAGATTTTCTAACCTAAACTTATTTTCATGAAAGTAGTAACTTCAACATTTAAATTTTGAATCTTTGAGAGTCTATTTGTACTAACTTCATATTTAATTTGCAAATCTATTAATACCATTCAATAAATATCATTCAATACGCTAAATTCTGCCAAAATGTCCGACTTACACTCGTCAACCCACTCCCCCGCGCATACGCGATCACGCACCCGGGCCATAGAAGGTGCAGAAGACGGATCATCACAGAATCGTCAATCACCTCAACCCGGCTGCTCGGAATTGTACAAAGAAAATACACACGCTAAATCGCCTCCAGAGGCCAATGATTCTCCTACTCGATCAAGAACAAGCTCATACAGCTCGGCAACCAACGTCGCAGCGGTACAACGAAATGATGAGCTCACTCCCGAGACGGATCGAGAATTAGATGCGGGTGCCAACAGGACATCCACTGTGACACACACCGCACGAGACACCTCGGAAACGGAACACGAGCCAAACAAGGATTGGTCTCAAGAAATGACACTCCACTATAGTGGTATAGAGTCAGGTACACACTCCTCGCTTGAAGATCCACACGAGTTTACCGACATGATGAAATACTTTGAGAAGGTAACTCAATGGTGTGACGAAATAACCTCCACCCTATTACCAGGTAAAAAATGCAACCAACGGAGCGTCACCAGAGAAGCAAAAGAAAAGGTACTCAGTATAGTAAACTCCATCAAATCACTCACCTGTCAGGTCCGAATGGATAACACGCTGAGGGCACCCTCGTCGGATGCACTCCAAAACAATGGAATACCATCACCGCCTACTCCCACCAGCCAAGCGAGACAAGATAAAACTATAAGCGGCGTTCAAGAAGAGACCATCGCCACACTCATACAAAATACTATCAAAATTGAATTCCAAAAGATCAAGGATGACTGGAGAAATTGCACAGTGAGTGGTACTGTGCGACAAGGTGGAAACGGACAATCATACGCCACTGTGGCAGCAAGCACAGATTTTCGTCCCAAAGTTATCACTCGCACTACCACATCACCACCGGACATTCCTGTAAATAAACCGGCTCTTGTACTTACCGCTAAAGCCGCAGTCAACAGCCCCGTTGAGACCCTGGAGATGTGGAAGAAGAGCATCTCGTTCAGGAACTCTACTTTCGCCCCTGCTAACACAAAACACGTGTCAAATAACAAGGTACGTGTCGAATTTGATACACCGGAGCAGCGCGACAGGGCAATCTCTATGACGAACGACTTAAATTGCGAGGTCATCGCTGAAAAGTCCAAATCCCTGTCGCCTATGATTATCCTAAAGGGCGTATCGGAGAACGTTAAAGCAGATCAGCTAGCGAACGTCATCATCGGACAGAATACTGAACTCGCCGCAGTCATCAAAGATGAGCGAGACTTCACTTTACACTTTCTGAGAGCAAACAGAAACCCAAAGCTGTATAACGCAGTCTTCAAGACAACACCCGAGATCTTCAAGACAGTCATCAAAGTTGCTAAATTAAACGTAGACCACCAGAGGGTGTATACAGGTGAATACATACCACTACTACAATGTTACCAGTGTCTACAGATTGGACACACCCGTAAACGATGCACTCAAAATGACACTGCCACTTGCTCTCACTGCGCAGTTACTGGGCATGAATACAAGCGTTGCCCAGTAAAAGATGACTACAACCGAATCAGGTGCTATAACTGCGCCTCTCATGCCGCAAAAAACAATCTACAGACCAACACTAAGCATAGTGCTACTTCGGCTTCTTGCCCTTACATATGCTTGATGTCTACAAAAATAAGAGGAAAAATCAATTATGGACCATAGAAACGTTACAAGAAACGGCAATACACTCAAAACAGGAACCTACAACTGCTTACAAATAAACGAAGGACATGGGCGAAACGCCCATCAGGAAGTAGTAGTATACTTACATGACAAAGATACCGTGTGCGACTTTGTGTTCCTCACAGAACCTTACACCGCCAATAAAAAGATCGTCAAGTCTCCTCCAGGATACATCGTGTATCAATTCCCTACTGACGCCACACCTATTAAAGCTGCACTATTAGTAAAGGACTCCAGTATCAGCACCCTGGGTTATACAAAATATTCCGACTCACACATGTCAATAGTGCAAATTAGCGAAAATACAGGCACACAGATATACTTAGTCTCTATATATATTGAACCCAGGACTGATCCGAACAATACTCTAGTTAAACTAGAAGAGTTTCTGCAAGAGACCCGAGGCGCCAAGCATATAATCGGAGGCGATTTCAACGGGTGGCATAGTCTATGGGGAAATCCAAAGAACAACCCCAGAGGCTGCGCAATAGCGGATATTATAGCTGCACACGACCTCAAGACATGCAACATCGGCCGCACCGCCACATTTGAGACCGTCACACATCGGCAACCTAGAACGTCAATTGTGGATGTCACCTTCGTCACTAATAATCAGCATCGCAACCCGATTAAAATAAAAAACTGGAAAGTTGACAAGGGCATATGTCCATCTTCAGATCACAACGCAATCACCTATCAGATCACCACAGCTTTCAACAAAACGGCGAAATGGAACAGAAAGATAAAATTAAGCACCTTCAAATACAACACAACTGGAGTCAAATGGGAAGAATTAACAGAGGACATAAAAAAAGAGCTGGAGGGTAAGATGCCTAGCACTGAGGACATAAATGAAAGTAATGAGGAGGAACTGGATGGCATAATAGCTTCACTTACCGGAGACATACAAAAAATGTGCGATGACCTGCTACCAAGATCCATCAGGCCGCCGCAGAAACCGCCATGGTGGAGCGATGACCTAAACAACATAAAAAAGGAAGTCATCAGAAACCACCATACGTTGAGCAAGGCTGCTCACCGGAAACTTCCGCTTGCTGAAATATTAAAGGAAAGAGAAGAACTTCGTAAAAAGTACTCAGATGCATGCAGCGTTGCGTCAACCAACACCTTTAGAGACTTTTGTGAACGACAAACAAAGGAGGACGTATGGTCAGTTACAAACAGGATCATACGAACCAGACCCATGGCACAACCACCGGCAACCATGATCTTACCTGATGGGACGCACACGAGGGATAGCAAGGAGACCGCGAACGCACTGCTCAATAGCTTCCATCCCGACGACACTGAAGACACCAGCCTGCAAAGTAATATAAGAAACCACGTATTAGTACCACCGGACACTCCTAATGAGCCGCCATTCACCATCGGTGAGGTCATTGGAGCCTTAGAAACTATCAATCATAAAAAGGCGCCCGGCTCTGACCACCTCACCGCAGACATATGCCTCCAAGTTACAAAGATATACCCGGAAACCATATCCGCTATAATGAATCGGTGCCTGCAAACCGGCTATTTCCCTGACTACTGGAAATCTACTACTACCAAAATCATCCCAAAACCCAATAAAGAGGACTACTCTAAGCTCTCCTCCTACAGACCCATAGGACTAGTCAAGGTTTTTGGAAAACTGCTTGAAAAACTCATAATAAACAGACTAGTATACCACATGCACAAACATCAACAAATAGTTAACCGACAATTCGGCTTTAGATTACAAACATCCACCACCCATGCCATCAAACATGCACTTGAAATAATAAATCTGGGAAAGGAAGAGAAAGAGCAGGTATTAGCTGTTTCCTTGGACATTCGAGCCGCCTTCGACAATGCCTGGTGGCCTGCCATCTTCCAGCGTCTCCGGCGCGTCGAATGCCCAAGGAACATATACATGATTTTACAAAACTACGTAACTCACCGAGAGGTACAGCTCGCTTTTGCTGACTATCACGCCCAAAAATTACTTACCCGCGGTTGCATCCAGGGCTCGGTTGTAGGCCCTGTGCTATGGAATTTGGTCCTGGATGATCTCCTCGACATGGAGCTGCCGGCGGGATGTCACTCGCAAGCATATGCGGATGACGTCCTACTGGTCTGCCGTGCGGGGAGCGTCCAGGAACTTGAGACTAACACCAACCTAGCTATCGAAAAAATCACAGCATGGGGGGAAAGCGTAAAGCTTGACTTCGGTAAAGAAAAAACACAGGCAATCGCATTCACTGGTAGGGCTTCGCAGACGAAAATCAACATATACGGACAAACAATACCATTCGTAAAAGATATTAAATATTTGGGAGTAATAATAGATAACAAGCTGGAATTTAAAAAACACGTCATACACACATTAGTTAAAGCCAGAAACCTATACCAGAAAATGCAATTGTTCATACGTCCCACGTGGGGAGTCCACCCTGAAAACATACGGACTATCTACAGACAAGTCATCGAACCCATCATGACATACGCCGCGTCCATATGGCATAAAGCTCTCCAATACCAGTACATAAATAAAAAACTACTCTCGCTACAGCGACTTATAGCAATAAAAATAACACACGCATTTAGAACAATAAACACACCAATTGCAATTACTTTAGCTCGACTCACACCTCTGCCCGCAAAAATTAACTATGTCGCGGAATTAGAAAATACCAAACTGAGAGGCGTGTCTACCCTTTTACCTGAGGACCTACAAATAGATTCACCCGTCCCACCCTCCGATATGTTACATCCAGCTCATAGGGAGGGCATAACTTATCAGGAATTACAGGACCAGATGGAAGTGGAACGGGCCCTTAACGGCCGACCGGATGGTGCGTGGACGTCCTACACTGACGGAAGCCGCCACGACAATAAAGTCGGGGCGGCTTTCGTCACTGTCGGACCAAACCACTCCCACACGATCAAAAAATATAAATTACATGATTGCTGCTCTGTATACCAGGCTGAATTGCTCGCGATGCTACGGTGTCTCCAGCACCACACCAACACTCTGAAACTACCACTTGACACCACCACTCGCATCACACATATAATCCTAACCGACAGTAAGTCCGCACTACAAGAGTTATCAAATCCATATAGCTACAACTCCATCGCCAACCAAATCCATAAACACATACACACACATAAACAACAGATAGACACACATTTTTACTGGGTGAAGGCACACTGTGGCATCGAGGGCAATGAACAGGCTGATCGGGCGGCCAAAGCGGCCGCAAATCTAAAAAAGACTCCAGACTTCTCCATAATACCCATCTCATACATTAAATACCATCTAAAACAAAAAGCACATAAAGCGACAGTAGAAATGTACGACACACCATCAAATTGCCAATACACAAAAAATATTTTTCCGAACTACGAATCGATCAATAAATACCTAACAAACAATAGTCTTACCTTCGAGACTACCCAAATATTCACCAATCATGGATACCACAAAGAATACCTAAACGAAAGGAAAATTACAGATAACAATCACTGTCCGTGTGACAATCTCAGTAAACAAACAATCATACATCTAATACAAAGCTGCCCCAAATTTATCCGTAAAAGACTAGACTATGAACTAACATGCCTCCTTCTAAACATTGACCACAGCAGACTAACTGACGTATTAGACAACCGAACAACAACTGAAGCCTTTCAAGATTTTATAAAGCACATAGTACGAAACTTAAAGAACTTTAATAACACTTAATGAATAAATGTGACAAATGTCATAACATACCGGATTTGACTAAGATTAACTTTGTAAATACTAGCTGTAAGTACTCTTTGTAAATACTTCTTGAAAAAAATATATGAAAAAGAAACAAATAAAAAAGAATAGTTATAAAAACAAAATTAAAATAGAAAAAAAGAAAATACAGAAGATTGAAACAAACTATAAGTCTAATCATTTGTATAAGTATTTTAGATTAAGAATTTTAGATTAAGAATTTTAGATTATAAATTACACTATAAGTATTACTGTCTGCTGCGCCGGGGCTTCACCGATTGTTGCTCTTGCACGGCGGCGAAAATTGTAAATATTTTTATTGTTGATTCTCACTCGTGTTACTTCGCCACAAACCCAAAATCCCTTCCACATTCTCCTACTACCTCTCCACTCACACACTAATACAGACATTAGGTATTCTACACAAAACAACAATGCTACAACATAAATTCACCACACTAAATCATTTAAATTCCCACATAAATCACACCCCATGGACAACGTGTATACCAATAGCACCGCGTTCCTGGTACAACTAAACCGCACAGGGTGAAGGTTTTAGTCCGTAGGCGACTGTCGATGGCATTCCATCCTAGGGCGGAATGCCATCTTCAGTCGAGTCGGGCATGCCACCAGGACCGGCCTGGTGGTATCCAATGAGGATTTCCTTCACCCACGCAAAAAAAAAAAAAAAAAAAAAAAAAAAAAAAAAAAAAAAAAAAAAAAAAAAAAAAAAAAAAAAAAAAAAAAAAAAAAAAAAAAAAAACCTAACCTAACCTAACCTAACCTAACCTAACCTAACCTAACCTAACCTAACCTAACCTAACCTAACCTAACCTAACCTAACCTAACCTAACCTAACCTAACCTAACCTAACCTAACCTAACCTAACCTAACCTAACCTAACCTAACCTAACCTAACCTAACCTAACCTAACCTAACCTAACCTAACCTAACCTAACCTAACCTAACCTAACCTAACCTAACCTAACCTAACCTAACCTAACCTAACCCACTTATGTGACAGCAGTTCGTTTTTTTGAGGGTCACAGTTCTAACCTAACCTAACCCACTTTTGTGGCAACAGTTCGTTACCATTCATTATGGAAAGTAATTGTTATGATAATTGATCTATAGGAAAAGTAACTGTTATGATAATAGATCATTAGGGCAATAGCCATTAGGTCAAAACAGTTAGAGCATGTTATTTTATGCCAAACATTGTTCGGGATTTCGAAAATATGGTAAAATACTTTAGGGATCTTCATAGTTATGGTATAAATGCTTAGGTCAAATGATTCTTAGGCTAACCATTACATTATGGAAAATAATCGTTATGGCAATTGATCGTTAGGGCATGTGCCCATTAGGACAAACCAGTTAGAGCAAGTGACTTTAGGACAAACGACGAATGACACCCGTCGGAAGGAAAGTGACTTAATCGCCTATTACTCGCAAAGTAGATCTTTTACATACTATTTTCTATATATTAACCAAAGCGACTATATAAACTCTATAATCTGTGCAAGTTTCATAATTTTCTTGATGAAAACCCCGAAGATTTCGAAGAAAAACTAAAACCACGTGTTTTGGAAAAATCTAGTTCCCGATAAGTGAGGCTAATTTTGATATTAGAATTGGACTTCTGAATCCACTAGGACTGTATAGCAGAAAACAGAACTCAGATTGGTGTAATAGTTCTCGAGATATTCAAGATTTGCTAACCTAAACACTTATTTTCAAAAACTTTCAACTTTGACATTTAATTCTTCGAGAATTTGAGTGATGACGCATACTTTTTTTATATAATTTTAATGTAACTGTTATTGGACAATAATCATACAAAATTTCATAATTTTCTATTAAGTAGTTTCAGTGTTAAGTAATATCTAGTCGCGCCACTCCTTAAAACAGCGTGGTCATACGTAAATATCATTTGAAAATTCACTTTTTTGTCTTGCACTTTTTGCCACATTTTTTGATCTTGATTACTTGACCCCGTTTAAAAAATAGGTTTAAGAATAATTTTGAGGCTTTTTGTTCATTTAAATTATCTGTAATTAGAGTTTTAAGATTTTATGATTTCAACTGACTAATTTTGAATCCCGTATAAGTGTGGCTGATTTTGATAATAGGATTCGATTTTAAAACTTATTGTTAATATATAACAGCAAACAGAACTCTGATTAGTGTAATAGTTCTCGAGATATTCAAGATTTTGTAACCTAAAAAACTTACTTCAAGAAAATTGTTACTTTGACATTAAATTTCTCAAAACTTTGAAAGACGACGCACACTTATTTCATACTGCTTTAATATATCTGTTATTGGACAGTAACCATACAAAATTTCAGAATTTTCTATAGATTAGTTTCTGCGTAAAGTAATATCTAGTCGCGCCACTCCTTAAAACAGCGTGGTTTTACGTAAATATCATTTGAAAATTCACTTTTTTGTCTTGCACTTTTTGACACATTTTTTGATCTTGATTACTTGACCCCGTTTAAAAAATAGGTTTAAGAATAATTTTGATGCTTTTTGTTCATTTAAATTATTTGTAATTAGAGTTTTGAGATTTTATGATTCCAAGTGACTTATTTAAATCCCGTATAAGTGTGGCTAATTTTGATAATAGGATTCGATTTTAAAACTTATTGTTAATATATAGCAGCAAATAGAACTCTGATTAGTGTAATATTTCTTGAGATATTCAAGATTTTGTAACTCAAAAAGCTTACTTCAAGAAAATTGTTACTTTGACATTTAATTTCTCAAAACTTTGAAAGACGACGCACACTTATTTCATACTGCTTTGATGTATCTGTTATTGGACAATAATCACACAAAATTTAAGAATTTTCTATAGATTAGTTTCTGTGTAAAGTAATATCAAGTCGCGCCACTCCTTAAATCAGCGTGGTCTTACGTAAATATCATTTGAAAATTCACTTTTTTATCTTGCACTTTTTTCCACATTTTTTGATCTTGATTACTTGTACTCCATTAAAAAATAGTTTAAGAATACTTTTGAGGCTTGTTGTCCATATAGATTATTTGTAATTAGAGTTTTAAAATTTTATGATTTCAACAGACTTATTTTTAATTCTGTATAAGTGTGGCTTATTTCGACAAATAGTCGTGTCGGTACCATAAGAGTGTTTTCTTTTTGAGATATGTTTATAGATTAAATTGCCAAAAATTCAGAAAACTTATTTCGCTGGTTTCGGAGGTATTGTATTGTATTTTGTATTGTATTTATTTATTTATTGCAATTCACATGTACATTAAAGGTTTTACAAGTACTTAAGAGTATGGGTAGGTACACAAATGACACATGAAACCCTGATGGGCGCAGCAATGTAGGTAGATATGTAAACAATACTTATCATTATATATGCCCGCATAATTTCATATTCTATCATTATACAATTAGGTAGGTCGGTGCCTTGTTACTTTCACACCGAGTATTGAGATTTAGGTACACTAAATTTGACAAAAACGAACAAATTTGACAGTTTGCCAGATTATGTCAATATACATTATCCCATGTCACTTTGTACAAAATATTACCATACACATAAATGCATGTATATAAGTGGCGTACACGAAGAGAGGCCTATAGGTCAGCAGTGGGCGACTGAAAGCGAAAATGATGATGATGATGACTACCATATAATTACCTATTCTATTCTATTCTATTCAATAATAATATTTAAGTAATTTTATTTTGTACTTAACCATGACAAAATATGATCTTACACTAAATTTGACAAAAACTGTCAAATTTGACAGTTTGACAGATCATGTCAATATACACTGGGACACTGTAACATGCCCCTTTGTACCAAAGATTCCCATACGAAACCCAAAAACTCGCCCAAAAATACATACGCACAGCGATCACTGGGGCTGCAAGTGCGTTGCCGGCCCTTAAGATGAGAAATGCAGTCTACAAAAAATTACCCAACATTGACATTTAGTACTAAACTATGACAAAATATAATACTCTACACTAAATTTGACAAAAAAAAACCAATTTGACAGTTTGACAGATTATGTCAATATACATTATGCCATGTCACTTTGTACTAAATATTACCATACACATAAATGCATGTATATAAGTGGCGTACAAGAAGAGAGGCCTATGCTCAGCAGTGGGCGACTGAAAGCGAAAATGATGATGATGATGATGATGATGATGATGATGATGATGGTGATTACCATATAAATCATGACCCGAACTTACTAACCCGAAATTACAAAAAAAAAAATTAATGTATGTAAAACGGTCAAGTGCGAGTCGGATTTCAATATTTCCATACAAAAAAGTCATCAGCCCCTGATGGAGCTAATAGCAAAGTTTTTTCGTAAATTCGTACCTTCAGAACGATATATCTCGAAAACGGTAAGAGATAAAGCAAAATGGACTTCAGTTTTGAGCTGTCGCTAGTACGAAGTACTAGCGATTAATGCATTTCCGTATACATAGACCTTTTTTGGGACCGATTTGGACAAAAAAAAAAATCAAAATGTGAAAAATAAAAATTTGACCCGGGTCTAAAATCTTTATTTTTAGAGCTAGAGAAATGAAAAAAAAACCGTTTCTGTAAAATTTTAATATCTTTTGTTCAACCCCAAATCCAATCGTATAGTCTTGTAACTTTAATTTAAAAAAAATAAAAACTGAAAAATTTGTATGGGAGGTCCCAGAAGGGGGGGGATTTCCACCCCTAAAGGGGGGTTCAGATTTTAGATCTCCTTAAGAAACCCTTATATACCGAGTTTGAGCCAAATCTACCGAAGGACGTACCCTTAACCTAACCTAACCTAACCTAACCTAACCTAACCTAACCTAACCTAACCTAACCTAACCTAACCTAACCTAACCTAACCTAACCTAACCTAACCTAACCTAACCTAACCTAACCTAACCTAACCTAACCTAACCTAACCTAACCTAACCTAACCTAACCTAACCTAACCTAACCTAACCTAACCTAACCTAACCTAACCTAACCTAACCTAACCTAACCTAACCTAACCTAACCTAACCTAACCTAACCTAACCTAACCTAACCTAACCTAACCTAACCTAACCTAACCTAACCTAACCTAACCTAACCTAACCTAACCTAACCTAACCTAACCTAACCTAACCTAACCTAACCTAACCTAACCTAACCTAACCTAACCTAACCTAACCTAACCTAACCTAACCTAACCTAACCTAACCTAACCTAACCTAACCTAACCTAACCTAACCTAACCTAACCTAACCTAACCTAACCTAACCTAACCTAACCTAACCTAACCTAACCTAACCTAACCTAACCTAACCTAACCTAACCTAACCTAACCTAACCTAACCTAACCTAACCTAACCTAACCTAACCTAACCTAACCTAACCTAACCTAACCTAACCTAACCTAACCTAACCTAACCTAACCTAACCTAACCTAACCTAACCTAACCTAACCTAACCTAACCTAACCTAACCTAACCTAACCTAACCTAACCTAACCTAACCTAACCTAACCTAACCTAACCTAACCTAACCTAACCTAACCTAACCTAACCTAACCTAACCTAACCTAACCTAACCTAACCTAACCTAACCTAACCTAACCTAACCTAACCTAACCTAACCTAACCTAACCTAACCTAACCTAACCTAACCTAACCTAACCTAACCTAACCTAACCTAACCTAACCTAACCTAACCTAACCTAACCTAACCTAACCTAACCTAACCTAACCTAACCTAACCTAACCTAACCTAACCTAACCTAACCTAACCTAACCTAACCTAACCTAACCTAACCTAACCTAACCTAACCTAACCTAACCTAACCTAACCTAACCTAACCTAACCTAACCTAACCTAACCTAACCTAACCTAACCTAACCTAACCTAACCTAACCTAACCTAACCTAACCTAACCTAACCTAACCTAACCTAACCTAACCTAACCTAACCTAACCTAACCTAACCTAACCTAACCTAACCTAACCTAACCTAACCTAACCTAACCTAACCTAACCTAACCTAACCTAACCTAACCTAACCTAACCTAACCTAACCTAACCTAACCTAACCTAACCTAACCTAACCTAACCTAACCTAACCTAACCTAACCTAACCTAACCTAACCTAACCTAACCTAACCTAACCTAACCTAACCTAACCTAACCTAACCTAACCTAACCTAACCTAACCTAACCTAACCTAACCTAACCTAACCTAACCTAACCTAACCTAACCTAACCAGTCGGTCCCCGGCCGTGGAGTGGATCGGACGCGCCCACTGCTGCTCCGAAAGCAGCTCCGCCACGGCGCAGCCGAGGCTCAGCGCTCCGCGAACAGCGCTCCGAGCCCTGCGCCACAACACTTAGAGCACAAACGCTCGAAGTCCAGCGTCTGGTGCTCCATTGCTCCGAGAACAGTTCAGTGAACCGCCAAGTGATCCAAAGTTCAAAGACCCCAGTGCGAAAAGTCAGTGCTCCACGTGCAGCCGCCGCGCCCTAAGCGCAGGCGCTCCATATAAGACAGCCACTGGATCAGTTAGCCGGCGTCCAGCTGGAAAACATACATAGTGAAACAGAGAAAACCTAGTGAAACTGTGAGTTAACCCATACAAGGATTGCAAGGAAATACCACAGTATACAACAAAACAAGGTAAAACTTTTTAATATACAACACAGCGAACATAATAAACACAGTGAACTTAGCGAACATAGTGAACATAGTGAACACAGTGAACACAGTGAACACAAAATAAATAAGAAAACAAATAATAATTCAAAAACACAAAGACAAAAAAAAAATAGTGAACAAACATGTCAGAAAAATATATAACCTCACCGATCAAAGAAACCAGACTCACCAGAGCACGCGCCAACAAAAATCAAGACACAGGAGACGAGGCGCCACAGACCCAAAATACACAGAATACACAAACAGACAAGGAAAACATAGAAGACAAGGGGAGACAACACGGAGAAGACCTCCCACACAACTCACAAACACAGAATGGAGAAAACGACAAAGATACAAGGGAAAACACCCAACCAGAAGGGGTAATACGAGAAATGGAGCAGACAACAAACGAAGAAAGAAAAGAAACAGACAAAGGACCAGGAAAAGAAAACGAGTCTGATGTTGCAATGATAACAACAAGGGAGGAAAACAAAGAAACCTCACTCCACAACAACGAAGAAACAATAACTGAGACAACCGAATTAGACGACTCCATGGAGCATACACAAGGATATGACATAACAACAACCCGACTGGTAAACATAGTCAATGGACAATCAGCATTAATCCTAAGTCACCTCACACTCAACCGAAGCGTGAAAAGGGATAGCAAAGAGGCAATAGCAGAATCAGTCAAGAAAATACAAAAAGTAGTAGAAAGATACGCCCTAGAACTCACCCGCACGGGAAAAATAACAAGAAACAAAGACCCGCAAACGACAATAATGACGACAACAATAACATCACCATCAAATAAAAATAGAAATCAAGCTGTACAAACAGACGAATACACTCCAACAACGGCACCCCAACCCAAAACTCCCGTAGACAAACTAAAGGAAGACATCATAAATGGAGTAAAAACAGAAATAGAAAAACTAATGTATGAACAAAAAGCAGTCAACGAATTAGTAGTCGCAGCACTAACAAGACCAATCAACGATGAAGAAAAAGAGAACGCAACAACAACAACAGCAAAAACAGTGGAAAATAACAATAATAAAAACACAGAAAGAGGAGAAAGGACAGACAAACATAGACAGACAAACAAAGAAAGAACAAAAGAAAAACCAAGAGAAGAAATCACAACAACCCAAAAGAGAAACAAGCAAACACCAATCATCGAAAATAATACCAACCAAATACATAGGAAAATAACCAAAATAAACAATAAAAACAAAACTAACAACAAGACAGAAACCAGTTACGCGGTCATCCTAGAAAACATAGACCCTCGAAAAGAAAACACAGAAACATTAAAACAAGTACAAGATAAGGTAGATGTCATACAACTTGGAGTCGGAATACAGCAAATCAGATATACTAAAAGCAATAAAGTAGTCATAAACTGCGAAAATGAAGAAGACAGAGAGAAACTTAGCACAGCAATCAGAAACAATAATACAGGCGTGACAGTGGAAGTTCCCAAACTCAGAAATCCGCAAATAAAATTAATAGGAATCATCAACGAAAATGTAGGAGACAAAATAACAGATGCAATCCAAAGACAAAACCCTAATATAACAAGCAATTTAACTGGAAATGAGAAATATATAAAATACATACGCCACATAAACAGAAGGGATAGCCATACAAAGAACGTGATAATAGAAGTAAGCCCAGAGATATATAACAGAATACAACAACAAAGGAAAATTAGAATAGGGTACCAGTCAGTGGTGGCGGTGGAGCAGCAACAACTGCTTCAATGCTACAATTGCCTGGGATACAACCACAGAGCATCAATCTGCACTGCAAAAACTAGATGCGGGTATTGTGCAGAAACGCACGACACACGCAAATGCCCAAACCGATACAACAAAGACCCAATCTGCTCCAACTGCCAGAAGAAGGGAAAGGAGCACATCCATCCCGCTTACAGCCTAGACTGCCCAGAGTACAGTAAGTGGAGCAAAATAGCAAAGATGTCCATACGATACCGGTAAGGGCGCACACACTGCGCAGCAATGTATGACTGCTCCATGAACATAGAATTTATTGAAAATGCTCCATGCTCCATGCACAGCCACTCCACTCCACGAACTCAGAAGAAAAATTTAACCTAGATATATCAAAATAATTACTAGAATTGTATAAAATAAAATAAACACAGTTGCATATTTAATAGTTAAATGTAAGACCGCTCCATGAACATAGAATTTATTGTAAATGCTCCATGCTCCATCCATAGCCACTCCACGAACTTAGAAGGAAAAATTGTAAAATAGCTGCAGATTTAATAGTTAAATGTAAGACCGCTCCATGAACATAGAATTTATTGTAAATGCTCCATGCTCCATCCATAGCCACTTTATAGCCATAGCCACTCCACGAACTTAGAAGGAAAAATTGTAAAATAGCTGCAGATTTAATAGTTAAATTTAAGACCGCTCCATGAACATAGAATTTATTGTAAATGCTCCATGCTCCATCCATAGCCACTTTATAGCCATAGCCACTCCACGAACTTAGATGGAAAATTGTAAAATAGCTGCAGATTTAATAGTTAAATTTAAGACCGCTCCATGAACATAGAATTTATTGTAAATGCTCCATGCTCCATCCATAGCCACTTTATAGCCATAGCCACTCCACGAACTTAGATGGAAAATTGTAAAATAGCTGCAGATTTAATAGTTAAATTTAAGACCGCTCCATGAACATAGAATTTATTGTAAATGCTCCATGCTCCATCCATAGCCACTTTATAGCCATAGCCACTCCACGAACTTAGATGGAAAATTGTAAAATAGCTGTAGATTTAATAGTTAAATTTAAGACCGCTCCATGAACATAGAATTTATTGTAAATGCTCCATGCTCCATCCATAGCCACTTTATAGCCATAGCCACTCCACGAACTTAGATGAAAATTGTAAATGCTCCAGGAAATTAGTCACACCATAATAACTTTCAGTATTGTATAAAGTCAGTTGCAGGGCATATGGCCGCCCGTATCCTTAGCGAGGACCATATGTCTATAAACTTTCAGTATATCATTAAAGCAAAAAAAAAAAAAAAAAACCTAACCTAACCTAACCTAACCTAACCTAACCTAACCTAACCTAACCTAACCTAACCTAACCTAACCTAACCTAACCTAACCTAACCTAACCTAACCTAACCTAACCTAACCTAACCTAACCTAACCTAACCTAACCTAACCTAACCTAACCTAACCTAACCTAACCTAACCTAACCTAACCTAACCTAACCTAACCTAACCTAACCTAACCTAACCTAACCTAACCTAACCTAACCTAACCTAACCTAACCTAACCTAACCTAACCTAACCTAACCTAACCTAACCTAACCTAACCTAACCTAACCTAACCTAACCTAACCTAACCTAACCTAACCTAACCTAACCTAACCTAACCTAACCTAACCTAACCTAACCTAACCTAACCTAACCTAACCTAACCTAACCTAACCTAACCTAACCTAACCTAACCTAACCTAACCTAACCTAACCTAACCTAACCTAACCTAACCTAACCTAACCTAACCTAACCTAACCTAACCTAACCTAACCAGTCGGTCCCCGGCCGTGGAGTGGATCGGACGCGCCCACTGCTGCTCCGAAAGTAGCTCCGCCACGGCGCAGTCGAGGCCCAGCGCTCCGCAAATAGCGCTCCGAGCCCTGCGCCACAACACTTAGAGCACAAACGCTCTAAGTCCAGCGTCTGGTGCTCCATTGCTCCAAGACACTGGCTCAGTGAACCGCGCACCAGTGTACAGGGCTCCGAGCTCATAGACCCCAGTGACCCGTGCTTATGGACAGTGCGATCGTGAACTAGTTACACAACAGACAAGATAAAATGAGTGACTTTGACTACGAAGACGGCGACGATGCTCCGAACAGCATCGGATTCAGCTTTCAATCGGATGAGAGTTCGGACGAAGACGGCGACGATGCTCCGTACTGCATCGGAGGAATGTTCCAATCGGACGAGAGTTCGGACGACGAGGTGGTGGTAGAAGGCAGACACACTGAGGGAGCGCAGGAAGTGACGCCTCCGCCGCCCATACAGACTCCCCCAGACACGCTCACGAGGGCAAGGAACCTGCTCCAAGACTATATGGAGCAGCTTGCATACGAAGTAAAAGTGATAACTAATAACCTGCTAACGAGCAAAACCCACAAAAGTGTTACAGTAGAGAACAAACAACGTATCGCCGTTGCTTGTAATAACATAAAGACCGTAGCTTCAGTCCACACAGAAGACATAATGAGATTGTGCTCCACCATATGCTCCACCTCCACCATACAAGTCGAGACAGGTCATGACAGGCAAGCCGATTCAACACCAAGTAAAATTAAAGAAATCCCTCCAATAACTACCCCAAAACTTAAGACAAGAAACATAGCCATCCAAACCGAAGAGGTTGCACAACCTCAACCCAAGACCCCAGTAAATAAACTATTAGAAGACATCATAAACGGAGTAAAGACAGAAATAGGGAAACTAATACACGAACAAAGGGCAGTGAACGAACTAGTAGTGGCAGCACTACCAAGATCAATAGAAGAGGAAAATGAGGCTGCAAAAACAACATCAGTGGAGCACCAAAACGATAACACAGACCGAAACCAAGCCAACAAAGGAAATAGGACAGGAAAACGTAGACAGATAAATAAAGAGACAAACAAACCCCATCTAGTGCAAACAACAACAACCAAACACAAAGAAAAGTAAGCAAAACAAGTAACAAAAACAGCAATAAGGTAGAAACCAGCTATGCAGTCATCCTACAAAACATAGATCCTGGTAAAGAAAAAGCAGACACATTAAAACAGGTACAAGAAAAAGTAGATGTCATACAACTAGGAGTCGGAATCCAACAAATTAGATATACCAAAAGTAATAAAGTAGTCATAAATTGCGAGAACGAAGAAGACAGAGAGAAACTTAGCACGGCAATCAAAAACAATAACACCGGAGTAACAGTGGAAGTTCCCAAACTCAGAAACCCACAAATTAAATTAATCGGGGTCATCAACGACAATGTAGGGGATAACATAGTAGACGCTATCCAAAGACAAAATCCTCACATAATCAGCAACATAAATGAAGATCAGAGACATGTCAAATATGTACGACACATAAACAGAAGAGACAGCCAAACAAAGAACGTTATCATAGAGGTAAGCCCAGAAATATTTCACAGAATACAACAGCAAAGGAAAATAAAGATAGGATATCAGTCGGTTGTAGCAGTGGAGCAGCAACAGCTTTTGCAGTGTTACAAATGCATGGGATACAACCATAGAGCCTTCATCTGCACGGCTAACACCATATGTGGATACTGTGCAGAAACACATGACACGCGTAAGTGCCCAAACCGTAGGAATAAAGTCCCAGCCTGCTCCAATTGTGCGAAGAAGGGAAAGGAGCACATCCACGCGGCTTATAGCCAAGACTGCCCAGAGTACAGCAAATGGTGCAGAATCGCAAAGATGTCCATACGATACCGGTAAGGGCACACACACACAGCGCAGCAAAGAACACCGCAATGTTAACTACCACTCCACGAACTTAGAAGAAAAATTGTAAATGCTCCAGAATTACTGCTCCAGAAACTTAGGAACTTAGTTATATAAAATAATTACTAGAATTGTATAAAATCAACACAGTTGCAGATTTGATCTTTGAGTTTGGGGCCGCTCCGTGGGCGTGGGGTTTATTGTTGATGCTATGGAGCATTTGGGGCGGTCCTGGATTTGAGGATTAAATCTGGAGTGGAGTGGAGTGGAGTGGCTGTGCATGGAGCATGGGCTCCATGCACAGCCACTCCACGAACTTAGAAGAAAATTGTAAATACTCCATAGTAACTGCTCCAGGAACTTGGCTTTAACAAAATAATTACTAGCATTGTATAAAATAAACACAGTTGTAGATTTAATCGTAGAATGTATGACCGCTGCATGAACATGGACATTATTGTAAATGCTCCATGCTCCATGCACAGCCACTCCACGAACATAGCAGAAAAATTGTAAATGCTCCAGAATAGGTGCTCCATGAACTTAGGAACTCAGATGTACCAAAAAATAATGACTAGCATTATATAAAATCAACACAGTTGCAGGGCACATGGTCGCCCGTATCAATAGCGAGGACCATATGTCTATAAATTCTCAGAATATCATTAAAGCAAAAAAAAAAAAAAAAACCTAACCTAACCTAACCTAACCTAACCTAACCTAACCTAACCTAACCTAACCTAACCTAACCTAACCTAACCTAACCTAACCTAACCTAACCTAACCTAACCTAACCTAACCTAACCTAACCTAACCTAACCTAACCTAACCTAACCTAACCTAACCTAACCTAACCTAACCTAACCTAACCTAACCTAACCTAACCTAACCTAACCTAACCTAACCTAACCTAACCTAACCTAACCTAACCTAACCTAACCTAACCAACCTAACCAGTCGCGCGCCAAGCGCCAGAGCATACGCATCGTTTCCGCGTCGCTCCGCGCTCTAAAATTCAAAACTCTCGGTTTTTTTCTCTCAAACCCTTATGTGTTATACATCAAAACGCGCGCGCTGACTCGGACTATACGATTGTGCAAAAATTTGTGAAATCGGACCACTTAGTGAAGCACAGTGAGCAAAATAGTGACAAACTTTCCGTTGCTATAGATCTTAACTCCTGTGAAAAGTGAAATATTAGTGATAGTGACACAGTTTTTATATGTGAGTGATCCCTAGTGAATCTGTCATACGGATATGACTTTGGATTGGATCGGACTAAGTAGGCGTAAGTACAATCAACCCTCAAATCTCTAAGTGTCGGAAGGAAAGTGACTTAATCGCCTATTACTCGCAAAGTAGATCTTTTACATACTATTTTCTATATATTAACCAAAGCGACTATATAAACTCTATAATCTGTGCAAGTTTCATAATTTTCCTGATGAAAACCCCGAAGATTTCGAAGAAAACCTAAAACCACGTGTTTTGGAAAAATCTAGTTCCCGATAAGTGAGGCTAATTTTGATATTAGAATTGGATTTCTGAATCCACTAGGACTGTTCTGAATCCACTAGGACTGTATAGCAGAAAACAGAACTCAGATTGGTGTAATAGTTCTCGAGATATTCAAGATTTACTAACCTAAACACTTATTTCAAGAAACTTTCAACTTTGACATTTAATTCTTCGAGAATTTGAGTGATGACGCATACTTTTTTTATATAATTTTAATGTAACTGTTATTGGACAATAATCATACAAAATATCAGAATTTTCTATCTACTAGTTTTAGTGTAAAGTAATATATAGTAGCGCCACTCCTTAAAACAGCGTGGTTTGACGTAAATATCATTTGAAAATTCACTTTTTTGTCTTGCACTTTTTTCCACATTTATTGATCTTGATTACTTCTACTTCATTAAAAAATAGGTTTAAGAATAGTTTTGATGCTTGTTGTCCAGTTAGATTATCTGTAATTAGAGTGTTAAGATTTTATGATTTCAACTGACTAATTTTGAATCCCTTATAAGTGTGGCTGATTTTGATAATAGGATTTGATTGTTAAACTTATTAGAAACATATAACAGAAAACAAAACTCTGATTGGTGTAATAGTTCTTGAGATATTCGAGATTTTGTAACCTAATAACTTATTTTAATGAAACTTGTAACTTTGACATTTAATTTCTTAAAACTTTGAAAGACGACGCACACTTATTTCATACTGCTTTAATATATCTGTTATTGGACAATACTCATACAAAATTTCAGAATTTTCTATAGATTAGTTTCTGTGTAAAGTAATATCTAGTCGCGCCACTCCTTAAAACAGCGTGGTTTTACGTAAATATCATTTGAAAATTCACTTTTTTGTCTTGCACTTTTTGCCACATTTTTTGATCTTGATTACTTGACCCCGTTTAAAAAATAGGTTTAAGAATAATTTTGATGCTTATTGTTCATTTAAATTATCTGTAATTAGAGTTTTAAGATTTTATGATTTCAACTGACTAATTTTGAATCCCGTATAAGTGTGGCTCATTTTGATAATAGGATTCCATTTTAAAACTTATTGTTAATATATAACAGCAAACAGAACTCTGATTAGTGTAATAGTTCTTGAGATATTCAAGATTTTCTAACCTAAACTTATTTTCATGAAAGTAGTAACTTCAACATTTAAATTTTGAATCTTTGAGAGTCTATTTGTACTAACTTCATATTTAATTTGCAAATCTATTAATACCATTCAATAAATATCATTCAATACGCTAAATTCTGCCAAAATGTCCGACTTACACTCGTCAACCCACTCCCCCGCGCATACGCGATCACGCACCCGGGCCATAGAAGGTGCAGAAGACGGATCATCACAGAATCGTCAATCACCTCAACCCGGCTGCTCGGAATTGTACAAAGAAAATACACACGCTAAATCGCCTCCAGAGGCCAATGATTCTCCTACTCGATCAAGAACAAGCTCATACAGCTCGGCAACCAACGTCGCAGCGGTACAACGAAATGATGAGCTCACTCCCGAGACGGATCGAGAATTAGATGCGGGTGCCAACAGGACATCCACTGTGACACACACCGCACGAGACACCTCGGAAACGGAACACGAGCCAAACAAGGATTGGTCTCAAGAAATGACACTCCACTATAGTGGTATAGAGTCAGGTACACACTCCTCGCTTGAAGATCCACACGAGTTTACCGACATGATGAAATACTTTGAGAAGGTAACTCAATGGTGTGACGAAATAACCTCCACCCTATTACCAGGTAAAAAATGCAACCAACGGAGCGTCACCAGAGAAGCAAAAGAAAAGGTACTCAGTATAGTAAACTCCATCAAATCACTCACCTGTCAGGTCCGAATGGATAACACGCTGAGGGCACCCTCGTCGGATGCACTCCAAAACAATGGAATACCATCACCGCCTACTCCCACCAGCCAAGCGAGACAAGATAAAACTATAAGCGGCGTTCAAGAAGAGACCATCGCCACACTCATACAAAATACTATCAAAATTGAATTCCAAAAGATCAAGGATGACTGGAGAAATTGCACAGTGAGTGGTACTGTGCGACAAGGTGGAAACGGACAATCATACGCCACTGTGGCAGCAAGCACAGATTTTCGTCCCAAAGTTATCACTCGCACTACCACATCACCACCGGACATTCCTGTAAATAAACCGGCTCTTGTACTTACCGCTAAAGCCGCAGTCAACAGCCCCGTTGAGACCCTGGAGATGTGGAAGAAGAGCATCTCGTTCAGGAACTCTACTTTCGCCCCTGCTAACACAAAACACGTGTCAAATAACAAGGTACGTGTCGAATTTGATACACCGGAGCAGCGCGACAGGGCAATCTCTATGACGAACGACTTAAATTGCGAGGTCATCGCTGAAAAGTCCAAATCCCTGTCGCCTATGATTATCCTAAAGGGCGTATCGGAGAACGTTAAAGCAGATCAGCTAGCGAACGTCATCATCGGACAGAATACTGAACTCGCCGCAGTCATCAAAGATGAGCGAGACTTCACTTTACACTTTCTGAGAGCAAACAGAAACCCAAAGCTGTATAACGCAGTCTTCAAGACAACACCCGAGATCTTCAAGACAGTCATCAAAGTTGCTAAATTAAACGTAGACCACCAGAGGGTGTATACAGGTGAATACATACCACTACTACAATGTTACCAGTGTCTACAGATTGGACACACCCGTAAACGATGCACTCAAAATGACACTGCCACTTGCTCTCACTGCGCAGTTACTGGGCATGAATACAAGCGTTGCCCAGTAAAAGATGACTACAACCGAATCAGGTGCTATAACTGCGCCTCTCATGCCGCAAAAAACAATCTACAGACCAACACTAAGCATAGTGCTACTTCGGCTTCTTGCCCTTACATATGCTTGATGTCTACAAAAATAAGAGGAAAAATCAATTATGGACCATAGAAACGTTACAAGAAACGGCAATACACTCAAAACAGGAACCTACAACTGCTTACAAATAAACGAAGGACATGGGCGAAACGCCCATCAGGAAGTAGTAGTATACTTACATGACAAAGATACCGTGTGCGACTTTGTGTTCCTCACAGAACCTTACACCGCCAATAAAAAGATCGTCAAGTCTCCTCCAGGATACATCGTGTATCAATTCCCTACTGACGCCACACCTATTAAAGCTGCACTATTAGTAAAGGACTCCAGTATCAGCACCCTGGGTTATACAAAATATTCCGACTCACACATGTCAATAGTGCAAATTAGCGAAAATACAGGCACACAGATATACTTAGTCTCTATATATATTGAACCCAGGACTGATCCGAACAATACTCTAGTTAAACTAGAAGAGTTTCTGCAAGAGACCCGAGGCGCCAAGCATATAATCGGAGGCGATTTCAACGGGTGGCATAGTCTATGGGGAAATCCAAAGAACAACCCCAGAGGCTGCGCAATAGCGGATATTATAGCTGCACACGACCTCAAGACATGCAACATCGGCCGCACCGCCACATTTGAGACCGTCACACATCGGCAACCTAGAACGTCAATTGTGGATGTCACCTTCGTCACTAATAATCAGCATCGCAACCCGATTAAAATAAAAAACTGGAAAGTTGACAAGGGCATATGTCCATCTTCAGATCACAACGCAATCACCTATCAGATCACCACAGCTTTCAACAAAACGGCGAAATGGAACAGAAAGATAAAATTAAGCACCTTCAAATACAACACAACTGGAGTCAAATGGGAAGAATTAACAGAGGACATAAAAAAAGAGCTGGAGGGTAAGATGCCTAGCACTGAGGACATAAATGAAAGTAATGAGGAGGAACTGGATGGCATAATAGCTTCACTTACCGGAGACATACAAAAAATGTGCGATGACCTGCTACCAAGATCCATCAGGCCGCCGCAGAAACCGCCATGGTGGAGCGATGACCTAAACAACATAAAAAAGGAAGTCATCAGAAACCACCATACGTTGAGCAAGGCTGCTCACCGGAAACTTCCGCTTGCTGAAATATTAAAGGAAAGAGAAGAACTTCGTAAAAAGTACTCAGATGCATGCAGCGTTGCGTCAACCAACACCTTTAGAGACTTTTGTGAACGACAAACAAAGGAGGACGTATGGTCAGTTACAAACAGGATCATACGAACCAGACCCATGGCACAACCACCGGCAACCATGATCTTACCTGATGGGACGCACACGAGGGATAGCAAGGAGACCGCGAACGCACTGCTCAATAGCTTCCATCCCGACGACACTGAAGACACCAGCCTGCAAAGTAATATAAGAAACCACGTATTAGTACCACCGGACACTCCTAATGAGCCGCCATTCACCATCGGTGAGGTCATTGGAGCCTTAGAAACTATCAATCATAAAAAGGCGCCCGGCTCTGACCACCTCACCGCAGACATATGCCTCCAAGTTACAAAGATATACCCGGAAACCATATCCGCTATAATGAATCGGTGCCTGCAAACCGGCTATTTCCCTGACTACTGGAAATCTACTACTACCAAAATCATCCCAAAACCCAATAAAGAGGACTACTCTAAGCTCTCCTCCTACAGACCCATAGGACTAGTCAAGGTTTTTGGAAAACTGCTTGAAAAACTCATAATAAACAGACTAGTATACCACATGCACAAACATCAACAAATAGTTAACCGACAATTCGGCTTTAGATTACAAACATCCACCACCCATGCCATCAAACATGCACTTGAAATAATAAATCTGGGAAAGGAAGAGAAAGAGCAGGTATTAGCTGTTTCCTTGGACATTCGAGCCGCCTTCGACAATGCCTGGTGGCCTGCCATCTTCCAGCGTCTCCGGCGCGTCGAATGCCCAAGGAACATATACATGATTTTACAAAACTACGTAACTCACCGAGAGGTACAGCTCGCTTTTGCTGACTATCACGCCCAAAAATTACTTACCCGCGGTTGCATCCAGGGCTCGGTTGTAGGCCCTGTGCTATGGAATTTGGTCCTGGATGATCTCCTCGACATGGAGCTGCCGGCGGGATGTCACTCGCAAGCATATGCGGATGACGTCCTACTGGTCTGCCGTGCGGGGAGCGTCCAGGAACTTGAGACTAACACCAACCTAGCTATCGAAAAAATCACAGCATGGGGGGAAAGCGTAAAGCTTGACTTCGGTAAAGAAAAAACACAGGCAATCGCATTCACTGGTAGGGCTTCGCAGACGAAAATCAACATATACGGACAAACAATACCATTCGTAAAAGATATTAAATATTTGGGAGTAATAATAGATAACAAGCTGGAATTTAAAAAACACGTCATACACACATTAGTTAAAGCCAGAAACCTATACCAGAAAATGCAATTGTTCATACGTCCCACGTGGGGAGTCCACCCTGAAAACATACGGACTATCTACAGACAAGTCATCGAACCCATCATGACATACGCCGCGTCCATATGGCATAAAGCTCTCCAATACCAGTACATAAATAAAAAACTACTCTCGCTACAGCGACTTATAGCAATAAAAATAACACACGCATTTAGAACAATAAACACACCAATTGCAATTACTTTAGCTCGACTCACACCTCTGCCCGCAAAAATTAACTATGTCGCGGAATTAGAAAATACCAAACTGAGAGGCGTGTCTACCCTTTTACCTGAGGACCTACAAATAGATTCACCCGTCCCACCCTCCGATATGTTACATCCAGCTCATAGGGAGGGCATAACTTATCAGGAATTACAGGACCAGATGGAAGTGGAACGGGCCCTTAACGGCCGACCGGATGGTGCGTGGACGTCCTACACTGACGGAAGCCGCCACGACAATAAAGTCGGGGCGGCTTTCGTCACTGTCGGACCAAACCACTCCCACACGATCAAAAAATATAAATTACATGATTGCTGCTCTGTATACCAGGCTGAATTGCTCGCGATGCTACGGTGTCTCCAGCACCACACCAACACTCTGAAACTACCACTTGACACCACCACTCGCATCACACATATAATCCTAACCGACAGTAAGTCCGCACTACAAGAGTTATCAAATCCATATAGCTACAACTCCATCGCCAACCAAATCCATAAACACATACACACACATAAACAACAGATAGACACACATTTTTACTGGGTGAAGGCACACTGTGGCATCGAGGGCAATGAACAGGCTGATCGGGCGGCCAAAGCGGCCGCAAATCTAAAAAAGACTCCAGACTTCTCCATAATACCCATCTCATACATTAAATACCATCTAAAACAAAAAGCACATAAAGCGACAGTAGAAATGTACGACACACCATCAAATTGCCAATACACAAAAAATATTTTTCCGAACTACGAATCGATCAATAAATACCTAACAAACAATAGTCTTACCTTCGAGACTACCCAAATATTCACCAATCATGGATACCACAAAGAATACCTAAACGAAAGGAAAATTACAGATAACAATCACTGTCCGTGTGACAATCTCAGTAAACAAACAATCATACATCTAATACAAAGCTGCCCCAAATTTATCCGTAAAAGACTAGACTATGAACTAACATGCCTCCTTCTAAACATTGACCACAGCAGACTAACTGACGTATTAGACAACCGAACAACAACTGAAGCCTTTCAAGATTTTATAAAGCACATAGTACGAAACTTAAAGAACTTTAATAACACTTAATGAATAAATGTGACAAATGTCATAACATACCGGATTTGACTAAGATTAACTTTGTAAATACTAGCTGTAAGTACTCTTTGTAAATACTTCTTGAAAAAAATATATGAAAAAGAAACAAATAAAAAAGAATAGTTATAAAAACAAAATTAAAATAGAAAAAAAGAAAATACAGAAGATTGAAACAAACTATAAGTCTAATCATTTGTATAAGTATTTTAGATTAAGAATTTTAGATTAAGAATTTTAGATTATAAATTACACTATAAGTATTACTGTCTGCTGCGCCGGGGCTTCACCGATTGTTGCTCTTGCACGGCGGCGAAAATTGTAAATATTTTTATTGTTGATTCTCACTCGTGTTACTTCGCCACAAACCCAAAATCCCTTCCACATTCTCCTACTACCTCTCCACTCACACACTAATACAGACATTAGGTATTCTACACAAAACAACAATGCTACAACATAAATTCACCACACTAAATCATTTAAATTCCCACATAAATCACACCCCATGGACAACGTGTATACCAATAGCACCGCGTTCCTGGTACAACTAAACCGCACAGGGTGAAGGTTTTAGTCCGTAGGCGACTGTCGATGGCATTCCATCCTAGGGCGGAATGCCATCTTCAGTCGAGTCGGGCATGCCACCAGGACCGGCCTGGTGGTATCCAATGAGGATTTCCTTCACCCACGCAAAAAAAAAAAAAAAAAAAAAAAAAAAAAAAAAAAAAAAAAAAAAAAAAAAAAAAAAAAAAAAAAAAAAAAAAAAAAAAAAAAAAACCTAACCTAACCTAACCTAACCTAACCTAACCTAACCTAACCTAACCTAACCTAACCTAACCTAACCTAACCTAACCTAACCTAACCTAACCTAACCTAACCTAACCTAACCTAACCTAACCTAACCTAACCTAACCTAACCTAACCTAACCTAACCTAACCTAACCTAACCTAACCTAACCTAACCTAACCTAACCTAACCTAACCTAACCTAACCTAACCTAACCTAACCTAACCTAACCTAACCCACTTATGTGACAGCAGTTCGTTTTTTTGAGGGTCACAGTTCTAACCTAACCTAACCCACTTTTGTGGCAACAGTTCGTTACCATTCATTATGGAAAGTAATTGTTATGATAATTGATCTATAGGAAAAGTAACTGTTATGATAATAGATCATTAGGGCAATAGCCATTAGGTCAAAACAGTTAGAGCATGTTATTTTATGCCAAACATTGTTCGGGATTTCGAAAATATGGTAAAATACTTTAGGGATCTTCATAGTTATGGTATAAATGCTTAGGTCAAATGATTCTTAGGCTAACCATTACATTATGGAAAATAATCGTTATGGCAATTGATCGTTAGGGCATGTGCCCATTAGGACAAACCAGTTAGAGCAAGTGACTTTAGGACAAACGACGAATGACACCCGTCGGAAGGAAAGTGACTTAATCGCCTATTACTCGCAAAGTAGATCTTTTACATACTATTTTCTATATATTAACCAAAGCGACTATATAAACTCTATAATCTGTGCAAGTTTCATAATTTTCTTGATGAAAACCCCGAAGATTTCGAAGAAAAACTAAAACCACGTGTTTTGGAAAAATCTAGTTCCCGATAAGTGAGGCTAATTTTGATATTAGAATTGGACTTCTGAATCCACTAGGACTGTATAGCAGAAAACAGAACTCAGATTGGTGTAATAGTTCTCGAGATATTCAAGATTTGCTAACCTAAACACTTATTTTCAAAAACTTTCAACTTTGACATTTAATTCTTCGAGAATTTGAGTGATGACGCATACTTTTTTTATATAATTTTAATGTAACTGTTATTGGACAATAATCATACAAAATTTCATAATTTTCTATTAAGTAGTTTCAGTGTTAAGTAATATCTAGTCGCGCCACTCCTTAAAACAGCGTGGTCATACGTAAATATCATTTGAAAATTCACTTTTTTGTCTTGCACTTTTTGCCACATTTTTTGATCTTGATTACTTGACCCCGTTTAAAAAATAGGTTTAAGAATAATTTTGAGGCTTTTTGTTCATTTAAATTATCTGTAATTAGAGTTTTAAGATTTTATGATTTCAACTGACTAATTTTGAATCCCGTATAAGTGTGGCTGATTTTGATAATAGGATTCGATTTTAAAACTTATTGTTAATATATAACAGCAAACAGAACTCTGATTAGTGTAATAGTTCTCGAGATATTCAAGATTTTGTAACCTAAAAAACTTACTTCAAGAAAATTGTTACTTTGACATTAAATTTCTCAAAACTTTGAAAGACGACGCACACTTATTTCATACTGCTTTAATATATCTGTTATTGGACAGTAACCATACAAAATTTCAGAATTTTCTATAGATTAGTTTCTGCGTAAAGTAATATCTAGTCGCGCCACTCCTTAAAACAGCGTGGTTTTACGTAAATATCATTTGAAAATTCACTTTTTTGTCTTGCACTTTTTGACACATTTTTTGATCTTGATTACTTGACCCCGTTTAAAAAATAGGTTTAAGAATAATTTTGATGCTTTTTGTTCATTTAAATTATTTGTAATTAGAGTTTTGAGATTTTATGATTCCAAGTGACTTATTTAAATCCCGTATAAGTGTGGCTAATTTTGATAATAGGATTCGATTTTAAAACTTATTGTTAATATATAGCAGCAAATAGAACTCTGATTAGTGTAATATTTCTTGAGATATTCAAGATTTTGTAACTCAAAAAGCTTACTTCAAGAAAATTGTTACTTTGACATTTAATTTCTCAAAACTTTGAAAGACGACGCACACTTATTTCATACTGCTTTGATGTATCTGTTATTGGACAATAATCACACAAAATTTAAGAATTTTCTATAGATTAGTTTCTGTGTAAAGTAATATCAAGTCGCGCCACTCCTTAAATCAGCGTGGTCTTACGTAAATATCATTTGAAAATTCACTTTTTTATCTTGCACTTTTTTCCACATTTTTTGATCTTGATTACTTGTACTCCATTAAAAAATAGTTTAAGAATACTTTTGAGGCTTGTTGTCCATATAGATTATTTGTAATTAGAGTTTTAAAATTTTATGATTTCAACAGACTTATTTTTAATTCTGTATAAGTGTGGCTTATTTCGACAAATAGTCGTGTCGGTACCATAAGAGTGTTTTCTTTTTGAGATATGTTTATAGATTAAATTGCCAAAAATTCAGAAAACTTATTTCGCTGGTTTCGGAGGTATTGTATTGTATTTTGTATTGTATTTATTTATTTATTGCAATTCACATGTACATTAAAGGTTTTACAAGTACTTAAGAGTATGGGTAGGTACACAAATGACACATGAAACCCTGATGGGCGCAGCAATGTAGGTAGATATGTAAACAATACTTATCATTATATATGCCCGCATAATTTCATATTCTATCATTATACAATTAGGTAGGTCGGTGCCTTGTTACTTTCACACCGAGTATTGAGATTTAGGTACACTAAATTTGACAAAAACGAACAAATTTGACAGTTTGCCAGATTATGTCAATATACATTATCCCATGTCACTTTGTACAAAATATTACCATACACATAAATGCATGTATATAAGTGGCGTACACGAAGAGAGGCCTATAGGTCAGCAGTGGGCGACTGAAAGCGAAAATGATGATGATGATGACTACCATATAATTACCTATTCTATTCTATTCTATTCAATAATAATATTTAAGTAATTTTATTTTGTACTTAACCATGACAAAATATGATCTTACACTAAATTTGACAAAAACTGTCAAATTTGACAGTTTGACAGATCATGTCAATATACACTGGGACACTGTAACATGCCCCTTTGTACCAAAGATTCCCATACGAAACCCAAAAACTCGCCCAAAAATACATACGCACAGCGATCACTGGGGCTGCAAGTGCGTTGCCGGCCCTTAAGATGAGAAATGCAGTCTACAAAAAATTACCCAACATTGACATTTAGTACTAAACTATGACAAAATATAATACTCTACACTAAATTTGACAAAAAAAAACCAATTTGACAGTTTGACAGATTATGTCAATATACATTATGCCATGTCACTTTGTACTAAATATTACCATACACATAAATGCATGTATATAAGTGGCGTACAAGAAGAGAGGCCTATGCTCAGCAGTGGGCGACTGAAAGCGAAAATGATGATGATGATGATGATGATGATGATGATGATGATGGTGATTACCATATAAATCATGACCCGAACTTACTAACCCGAAATTACAAAAAAAAAAATTAATGTATGTAAAACGGTCAAGTGCGAGTCGGATTTCAATATTTCCATACAAAAAAGTCATCAGCCCCTGATGGAGCTAATAGCAAAGTTTTTTCGTAAATTCGTACCTTCAGAACGATATATCTCGAAAACGGTAAGAGATAAAGCAAAATGGACTTCAGTTTTGAGCTGTCGCTAGTACGAAGTACTAGCGATTAATGCATTTCCGTATACATAGACCTTTTTTGGGACCGATTTGGACAAAAAAAAAAATCAAAATGTGAAAAATAAAAATTTGACCCGGGTCTAAAATCTTTATTTTTAGAGCTAGAGAAATGAAAAAAAAACCGTTTCTGTAAAATTTTAATATCTTTTGTTCAACCCCAAATCCAATCGTATAGTCTTGTAACTTTAATTTAAAAAAAATAAAAACTGAAAAATTTGTATGGGAGGTCCCAGAAGGGGGGGGATTTCCACCCCTAAAGGGGGGTTCAGATTTTAGATCTCCTTAAGAAACCCTTATATACCGAGTTTGAGCCAAATCTACCGAAGGACGTACCCTTAACCTAACCTAACCTAACCTAACCTAACCTAACCTAACCTAACCAGTCACGCACCCCCCAGCGTCGAAGCAACAGCGTTTCCGCAAAGCTCCGCAGGAAAAAATTCGTGGAAGTGGCAATTTTAGACCTATCGCAGTGAAAGTGGTGTTGTTGTACGCGTAATCGCAAGACCTATACAGTGCAAATAAGTGCTTAACCCACGGATCACAGTGCGAAGGAGAATTGGCCGAAAACCTCAAATTTAGAGGTTATAAACCACAAAAACGCTGTCTGCGGCGCGCCTGTTCGCTGCAACCCACACGTGCGATACGTCGTCAGAAGCGCCTTGACGAGCTCTACACGACGACACTTCAGCGACATCTGGGAGACGCACCGTCGAGGCACAATCTTCAAAAAAACAAGTACCACGTGGTAGCGTGGTCAGCGATCCAGAGGCGTGCGGCAAATTTTGACGACACACCAAGAAGCGGCTCATCACCTGGAGTGTTACGGTACAATTTTTAAAATTTTTGGACTTATACTTTTTGAGAAATTGACTTTTTAAAATTCGAAATTTGACCGGAAATATCTTGGAAACTTCAGTCAGACTATATACTTTTTAAAGTGAAATCTTGTGCGCGCTAGCTGAGAGACTACATCTTCTAAGTTTGAACATTTTTTGGACATTTTAAGTTAGAAAAATTTTGAGTTTTCGAAAAATTTCGAAAAATACCGATTTTTTATATTTTTTGTTCGTGACTAAATTGGATTATTATTGTGTATTATAGCTGTGTATTTTCTGTAAATTTTACAATTTTTTGTGTATTTTTATGTCGAGGGGTACCGAAGTTATTGAATTTTAACCTAAATTTGGCTATATATTCTAAATTAATATAAAATATTATTTTTTCTTATTATCATTAGCTTTAGAACTGTTATTTCACTTCGGGAAACCGGAAACCCGGACCCTGTATCATTTAAATTGGCTAGAAACCAAAAAACCGCCATTTTGTTTTTTCGGGTATCAAATTTCAAAGTTCAAATACTCGGTAACCGCTCGACATAGAAAAGTCGGATTTTCACCTTGTATAGTGTTTTTCGAGCAGAAACCAACTTTTTCAGGTTTCAGGTGAATATCTCGATTAAAATTTTTTAGGGTTGAGACCACCTCTACGCGATAGAGGAGATAAGGCGAGAGGCAGGGAAGAAAACCCGAACTCCCTCCGACCACCGGTTCCCGAGATATCGGCCCTCAAACATAGAGTTTGACAGTTCGGCGGCCATCTTGCCTTTTTTCAAGTGGCAATATCTCGGCAACCCAGGTGCCTGGAGACTCGCGGTTTCTTTCCTGAAGAAAAGAGCAGGCCAATCTACTATACTCGACCCTTTTCAGGAAATTTCAGGCGAAATTCTGTCTGAAAATTCCTGAAAAATTTCGAAGCCTGAAAGTCGTCTCAGCCGATAGATTAGGTTAAGCTTAGGTAAGCCGTCGAAAATCCGGGTTTTCTGCGACTCCGGGAACGGGAGATATCAACGGTCAAAGCTGCACTTTGACAGTTCTCGCGGCCATCTTGGAAAAGTTTAGACCGAGATATCTCCCAAACGGTAAGTCGTAGAGAGCTGGGGTTTCCTCCTAGGACAACAGCCGGCGCAGCTCCGGGTGAGGAAAAAGGTTTCAGCCGAATTCAGAACTTTTCAGGAAACTGAAAACCTGAAAATTTTCCCCACCTGAAAGTGTTCCGGCTGGATAGAGCTAGTCGAGCCCAGAAAAACGAGCCCAAGCGCGGATCTGTAGGGCCAGCGGATCCGGAGATACAAGCAGATACCGAATCTTGAAACCGGTTCCTGGACGGAAACCAGAAACTTCAGGCCGTCGTATCTCCGGAACCAGTAGGAATAGCAGGGTCGTGCTTGGTATCGTTGGAAAGGGCTCGAGGAGACCTATCAACTGGCATAGAGAAAACGGCTCTACATAGAGCCAAATTTCGGTTTCCCTGTAAAAGCATAGGGAAATCGACTTTTCGGCTACTGAAAACGCAGACGGACTCTGCTCTTTATTATACTTAAGATATTACTGCCTCCCTTGTACAGAGGCTCTATTACGGCTCTACATAGAGCAAAAAACTGTAACGGTAAGCTGACAGAGTATATTTTGCATTTATATTGTATAAAACTAGATTTTAAGACACTAGAGTCTGTGACTCTAGATAATAAAAATAAGACTATCTGACCCATTGGCCATAAAAAATTTCTTTTTGTTTTATTTTGTTTTATTTGTATATTTGTGTTAGATTAGTGAATCTCTTTATTGACGGTATTTTATTACATTAAAACTACCTTGTATTGCTCTAGAAGCCCCTCTACAGCTTCAATATGCCTCCAGACAGAACCCCAGTTCAAAAGACAAAAGGCGATAAATCACCGCAAAATACTAGACCCCAGGACCAGACTGTAAGGCGTAGCATAACAGAGTGGGAGACCGTCAAAAGCAAAACCACCCCGACCAACACAACGAAGCAGGCAGGCCCTGCTGAGCAGGAAAAGTCGCGCGACGCAAACATAACGCCGCGAAGTACCCTGAGCCCGCAAAAAAGGCAATACAAAGACAGGGTTTGCGAAGCGAGAGCGTGCCTGACAAAGGGAAAGCTGCACATGAACAACTCAAGAAACACGGCAAACGTGATCAAAACGGAAGTGCTAGCAGTGTTGGACCGCCTCTTTCAGTTAGTGAAAGAAGCCGAAGCGGACGCCAAAAAAGGGGAACGAAAAGAGAGAAATGGAGAACCCGGGGAAGAAATCAAGGAGCCAAGCAGCGGTAACACAACCTTCACAGTTAGTCAAACTAGCTCAAAACAAATCGAGATACTGGAGAAAATTGAAGAACACACCAGAGTACTGAAAGAGAATAACAAGAAGATAGAGGAACTGAGAGAGACCCTAGAAAAGCAAAAGGAAACATTAGAGAAAGTGACGATGCCGACATATGCCAGCATAACCGCGTCTCAAATGGAAACGCAAAACAGAAACATGGCGACGGAGAGAAAAGCACTGCACTCCATCATCGTCACTTCAAAGGATGAGCAGAAAACCGGGGAAGAGGTACTGGATAGGGTCAGGGAAGCTATAGACGCTAAAGAAGGTTGGGTTAAAGTAGAAAAAGTGCGAAAGGCGAAGGATAGAAAAATAGTAATAGGTTTTGGGACAAGGGATGAAAGGGATAAGTTGAAAGATAAGCTGGGGAAAGACGCGGTCGACCTCAACGTCGAGGAAGTCAGGAACAGGGACCCGCTTCTGGTACTTAAAAGTGTTCTCAAGGTCAACACAGACGAAGACATTATGAAAGCTATAAGGAACCAGAACCGGGACGTTTTCCACGGCCTCGGCGAGGGGGAAGACCGAGTACTCATAAAATACAGAAGGCGGGCGAGAAACCCCCATACCACACACGTCGTGATTAGTGTGTCACCGACCATATGGCAAAGGGTCACCAGGATAGGAACCGTACACATTGACCTCCAACGCATAAGGGTGGAGGATCAATCCCCGTTGGTACAGTGTTCTCGCTGTTTGGGATACGGACATAGTAAGCGGTTCTGCAAAGGATCAGAAGATCTATGCAGTCACTGCGGGGACCCGCACCTGTGTAGCGAGTGCCCCAACTATCTTGCGGATGTGCCTCCGTCATGCATAAATTGCACCAAAGCAAAAATAGGAAGCTCAGAACATAATGCCTTCAGCGAGGATTGCCCAATACGAAAAAAGTGGGATGCTATAGCAAGGTCAACTATAGCGTACTGCTAAAGGCACCCACGCGTACAACATAACGCAAGCCAACCTCCAGCGCAGTAAACTAGCGACCAGCGAATTGCTACTGGGTGCAAAGGATCGTAAAACAGCAGTGGCCCTCCTTCAGGAGCCCTATGTGGGAGCGTTAGGGAGGATGAGGGGATACCAGGGAGTTAGGATCTACCAAAATTCGGAACAAAGTGAAGGAACAGTCAAGGCGGCAATTGCAGTGTTTGATCCTGAATTAGACGTCTTGACACACCCGGAATTAACCACCAATAACATGACAGTAGTAAAGATTCGGACAAAGGCGTGGACTGTCACCCTGGTATCCTTATACTGGGAACCTATTTTTTGATACCTCGATGAGCCCGATTTTTTGATACATTACTCATTTTCATAGTCCTTCTAGTTCCATAAATATTCTAATTTTAACTTCTTTTCAAAAACTCACTTTTTCAAAAATTCATATCTCAGCCATTTTTCAACTTTACATAATTTTTCTTGTTCATAAAAATCACTTTTTGTAATTCCTAAATAACTGCATTCTTAAAATAGACTCTTCTTATACAACTACACTTAGAAATATCCAACTTTCTATACTTTTTAATTGCACCTGCCAAAAACCTACAGGCAATCTACATTTATATTAATATCTCTAAATCCAACCGATAGATTTTTCTGGTTTTTATTTTATCTAGTAAAGTAAATTTTTTCCATCTATTCTTGTCTTATATACTATTTTGCATCTCTTACAGTTTCTTGCATAACTTAAAAGTTTCCTTCCGTCGTATTTTAACCTAACTTTTTCACTTATTACAATAGTTTGTTTAGCGAATCTTATCTTAAAATTTTGAAACTTAGCATAAATTTAAAGCTCAAGAAGCCCTATTTTTTGGTACTATTTATTTGTCTGTACGGTTTTTGGTTTCGGAGATATTTAATTTTTAGTAGTCTTGAAATTTTCTCAGTTTTTAAAAATTCTTAACTCGTTCGTTTTCTCACTTTTTTATAATCTTACTTTACAATAAAATTTGCCTTAGTCATTCCTATAATTCTTTATCATAATATTAAATAGTTTTCTTAGAACTTCATAGACTAATTTTAAAATTCCCTCGATTTTTTGCGGTGCCTGTAAGAAATATAACGGCAATCGTTTTAAACTAAATTTTCTCCATTTTTAGCTGGTAGATTTCTCTTGTTTCAAATTTGTCTGATAGACTTTATAGTTTTTAACATTTTATTTAAAAATTCATCTCAAAAATCTTTCCTTTAGCCTCAAAATAAAACATTTCTTTTAAAATTTAATTTATCTGTAATTTCGCTAATTTTCATCCGAAAAAACTCAAATTTTGTATGTTAGTAGCACTTTAGTATTTAAATTTTTCAGTATTAAACTTGTGTTGATATCTCTTCTAGATCATAAATTATAATTTTCTTTTTATCTGTATTTTTTGCAACCGAGAATAATGTTTCACACACCTCCCAACTCGCCTAAAAAAGCGCGATCTGCTCCTGCGGAGCAAACACAAATAGCAGAAAATAAGGAAGTGGCAAATAATGAACAGAGCCCCACCCTCCTCATCGATTTTGACTCAGAATCGGAAACGAATAATAGGCAAAACAAAACTTTCGTGGTAACGCGTGCGGAGATTCATGAGCAAACGCATACGGCTCATGCATCAACGCCGCTGCCTGCACCAGGACCGGCGGCCTCGAGGGTGGAACCGGATACCCCGACAGTGGTACCGGATGCCCCAATCACCACCGAGTCACAGTCACAGTTGCAAACCCCGGCGCCAAAACCGGCAAGTACTACTGAGCCCTCCGAAACGGACGGGCTTCCCTTGAGCGGCGAATCCGTTGCCAGCCCTAGCACTCGGAGTTCTAGTGGCAGGCTTAGGACAATAGTTAGACAAAAAGCTGAAAGAATATACAGCATTTTCAAACAGAACAAAAGTGTCACCAAAGGTAATAAGGCCGAAATCATTGAATGTGTTAAGGAAATGCAGGAAAGTGTGAACAGGTACAGTCAGGAGTGCGAAATAATGAGCGCAGAACGCCTAGTCGGGCCCGCTCCCACAACTAGAACCACCACCTGGCTTTCAAATCCTGAAAACTGTAGTTCTAATAAAGTCGACAGTGCGATTGCCTGCATACAAGAAGAACTAACAAGGATAAGGCAAGAACAAACCTATATTGGAACCCTGGTTGCCTCCGTGACGGGCGGCGCAGACCGACGGCTTGACACCAATCTCGGCTTTGACCTCAGCGGCCCTGCTCCGGGAAGACCCGATGAGCGCCTAATAAGACCCACGTATAGTGAAATAGCCAAAAAGCCAACTTTGGACGTCCCTAGAAACAACCCGGCCATGGTGGTCACGGTTGCCAACGCTCAAACTGGATTGGAGGCGCTTTCCACGTTCAGGAACGAGATTTCCTTCAAGAACACAAACTACGCCCCTCAGAAAATCAGACCGATTTCTAACAACAAACTTCGCATCGAGTTTCACAATGAAAAACAGTTGGACGAGACGATCACGCGAATCAATAACACCTTGAATATTAAGGCGGAACCTGCTCGACGTTTATCACCCATGATAATACTGAAAGGGATTCACAAAGATACCCCCTCACAAGAGCTCGTGGATATCATCATCACACAAAACCCTACCGTGAGAGACGCTGCAACGGGTCATGAGGCTATTCAACTTGTGTATACAAAGAAAAATAAAAATCCTAAGCTACTCAATGTCGTACTTAGATGCTCGCCGGGGACTTGGCGCGCGATGATGCATCTCGGCAGAATTAACATAGAGCATCAACGAGTACATGTAAGCGAACACTCACCATTCAAACAGTGCCTAAGCTGCCTTCAATTTGGACATACCAGAGTGCACTGTAGATCCACAGTCAAGCCCTGCTCGTACTGTGCTGACTGCACCCATACTTACAAAACCTGTCCGAATAAAAATCGGACCCCACAATGCTACAACTGTATTGGACACAACCAAAAGTACTCAACCAATCATAATGATAACCACACAGCAATCAACCCCATCTGCCCTTTGATTAAGGCAGCGATTATTAACCTAAGACAAAAGATTGAATATGTCTAATAACAATAACAACCAAACCGCTCCACACAAACCACACATATACAGTTGTTTACAAATAAATCAAGGACATGGACGTAACGCCTATCAAGAGACGGCTGTTGCCCTTGCCAACAAAGAAAATAAAATAGCATTTGCCTTTATTACTGAACCATACCTACAGGCCAAAACCAATATAATGAAATCCCCGCCTGGATACACAACATTTCAGTTCCCGTCTCCTGACCATCCTGTAAGAGCTGCCATTTGTGTCAAGGACTCTGGCATCTCTGCCTTGGGACACACAAAATACTCCAGTACTAACATGTGTGTCATACAACTGACAGATAAATCGGGAAAGAAAACGTATCTCACATGCGTGTACATTGAACCAAGACAAGACCCCCAAAATACTATATCTAAATTGGAAAACTTTCTCAGCCTTACTGCAGGATCCACACATATAATTGCCGGCGATTTCAACGGCTGGCACAGCCTATGGGGCAGCGCTGTCAACAATAGAAGAGGCAACCAAATAGCTGACATCATAATCACCAATGATTTGTCAGTATGTAACACCGGCACCACTCCCACCTTCGAAACAGTCACTAATGGTAAATTACGCAGTTCTATTGTCGATCTCACTCTGTATGAAGATAGAACGCACCAGAAACGCCTCTCCACCAAGGTAATAGAATGGAAGGTCGACCCTACTATCTGCCCATCATCAGATCACCATGCAATTACTTTTAAAATATCTACTGATACACACAAGTCTGCACAGTTTCGCCACAAAACAAAAATATCAACCTATCGCTACGACACGTCCAGTATAAAATGGGAAGAGCTGACTGACAACATTAGGGAAGCCTTGGTTGACAAACTTCCCTCTGAAGATTATATCAAAACCTGCGACGAGGACCAACTAGACTCTGTTATATTTTTCCTCACATTAGACATTACAGAAATGTGCGACGACATTCTGCCGCGTTCGAAACCTTTTCCCCAACGTCCGCCTTGGTGGAACGATGACCTCGAGTCCCAAAAAGCCGCGGTCGTCAAAAACCACCGCAGATTAAGCAAGGCTGTCCGGAGGAAACTACCTATAGAGGAAATTTTGAAGGAACGGGATGAGCTTCGCAAGAAATACTCGAGTGCCTGCTGCTCCGCCTCAACCAACGCCTTCAAGAACTTCTGTGAAAGACAGGGAAAGGAGGACGTGTGGGCTGTAACAAACCGCATTGTACGTTCACGACCTGCTCCACAACCACCTGCAACCCTCCTTCTCCCTGACGGCAGGCACACCGTAGACAGCCAGGACACTGCTGATGCCCTATTAAGAATTTTCTACCCTGATGACGATGCAAGCAGTGACACAACACAGCAAGCTCTTATCAGAGAGCAAATGGCTATCCCTCCTGATCAGGTCGACGAGCCCCCTTTCACATCTACAGAAATACTAGAGACTCTACAAACAATCAGTCATAAAAGGGCCCCAGGAAATGACCATCTCACTGCTGACATATGCCTACAGATAACCAAAATGTTCCCAGAAACAATCACATCCATCATGAACAGATGCCTTCAGCTAGAATACTTTCCGGACTCGTGGAAGGTCACAATAACGAAGATAATTCCTAAACCAGACAAGGCTGACTACAGCAAAGCATCTTCTTACCGGCCTATTGGACTGGTCAATGTCTTTGGGAAGCTTCTAGAGAAGCTTATAGTGAACCGACTCACATATCACATGTACTGTAATGGCAAGATTGTTCACAAACAATATGGATTCCGACTACAAACCAGTACCACAGCCGCTATCCGGGACGCCCTCGGCATTGTAAGAAATGCCAAAAGCTCAGCTGAACATACCCTTGCTGTATCACTGGATATAAAAGCGGCTTTCGACAATGCCTGGTGGCCGGCAATCTTCCGCAGACTGAAACATAATAACTGCCCCAAGAACATCTACCGCATCTTAAACAGTTACGTGACTGACCGAGTCGTACGGGTTGGCTTCGCCGAGCTGTTCTCAGAGAAACGAATGACTAGAGGTTGTATCCAGGGATCAGTCGTCGGGCCAATTCTTTGGAACTTGATAATAGATGAACTTTTAGTGACTGACATGCCCCCTGGATGCCATATTCAAGCCTACGCAGATGACGTACTACTAATATGCCACTCTAAGACTACCAGCGAACTACAAAACATAACTAATGATGCGATAAAGCGTATAACTGACTGGGGACGCAGCGTGAAGCTAGAGTTTGGCAGCGAGAAAACTCAGGCTATAGCGTTCACTAATAAAGCTAATAAAATATCTATCACGTCCGACAACACCCCCATACCCTTTGTAAACCATATAAAATATTTAGGAGTCATCATTGATAGCAAGTTAAAGTTCATTAAACACGTAGAATACATCATTGAAAAGACCAAAAAACTGTATAACAAACTTAAGAACCTAATTAGACCCACTTGGGGAGTCCATCCAGAAAATATAAGAACCATTTATCAACATGTCATGGAACCGGTGATCACATACTCTGCATCTATATGGGCAAGTGCACTCCAGTATAAATGCGTAAATGACAAACTGTTGTCCTTACAAAGGCTCTGCGCCATTAAGATAGCGCGCGGATTCAAAACATTGAATACTGCTCTAGCTATTACGCTGGCCAGGTTAGCTCCCCTACCCGACAAAATTAAATGCGTAGCTGAACTCGAAGACACTCGGTTACAGGGGCACACCTCCACTTTGCCCTCAGATCTCCACATCGAGAAACTCGCCCCCCCGTCTTCCTTGCTTCACCCCGCTAACAGGGTATCCATTCCGCACCAAGATATAAATGATCGCACTGAACACGCATTACTAGCTTTCTCCAGGGGCAACTATAAAGCATGGAGAGTTTATACTGACGGGAGCCGTCATGACGGTAAAGTCGGGGCAGCTTTCGTCATTATCAAGCCTAATGGCAACATTATAGTCAAAAAATTAAAACTGCATGATTGCTGCTCGGTTTATCAGGCTGAACTATTTGCAATACAGGAATGCCTCAAGTACAGCTATCAAATAAAACCCATTATCAACAAGTTGCTAGTTTTTTCTGACAACAAATCAGGACTCATGGCAATATCTGATCCAAACAACTATAACCAAACAGTGGTAAACATACACAACCTTATATTTAACAGCAAAGCCCAGACAGATACGCACTTCTTCTGGAGCAAGGCCCACTGCGGCATACCCGGCAATGAAATGGCAGATGCGGCAGCTAAGGCGGCAGTTAATATGCATAAGAGCCCGGACTACAGCCTTGTGCCTATCAGCTTTGTTAAACATCATAATAAATCCAGATTATCAATAGCTGCACAACTTTTATACAATAACCCAGATCACTGCAAATACACCAAAACCATCTTTCCCACGTATGATCATATCAAACAATACATTACAAAATATACACCAAACTTTCATTCGACTCAGTATCTCAGCAATCATGGGTTCCACAAAGAATATCTTTTTAGATTTAAAATTACCACAAATGATCATTGCCCTTGTGACCCAGACGCTCAAATCACCCAATCGTTAGCTCATCTAATATATAACTGCCCTAGATTCTTTGTACATTCACAGGATCACATTATCATGTGTCAAAATTTAGGCGTAGATCCACTGGACATTGTAAGTGTGACTAGCAGAGAATCTTTGGCTGAAAGCTTTGACTCGCTATTGAAGTGCATCATAACAAGACTGAAGCACTTCAATGGCACTTGAACGGACACCTCGTCAGAACTAATTGTTGTATATAATGCTGTATATAAAATCTTACTGTTAATTGAAATGTGTTTTTTAATAAGAATGCTGATTATTGTTATTAATATCGTGTACTGATTATCTATCTCATGTAATGTGTAAAAGGTTTTTGCGTCTACTCGCCTGCGTCCGTTTGCCGGGGCACCGGACTGGAACACGGCTCTTCCGGTGTCCCGGCGAGCAGACTGCAATTACTAATCAAATCTTCAACTAAACTTTCACTTTCTCAAGTCGGTAAAATAATATCGCCCTAACTATAAAGTCCTACTACCTCAATCACCCGATCCATCATTAGTCATATCAATTTTCTCCTTGCAAACAAATCTTAACTCCTCGCTCATCCATATGTTGAACACAAAGCGTACACCGTTAGCGCTGCGTGTCCAATAATAAAGTTCCTTACACCCAAAGAGGGAGGTTTTAGTCCGTAGGCGACTGGCGATGGCATTCCATCCTAGGGCGGAATGCCATCTTCAGTCGAGTCGGGCATGCCACCAGGACCGGCCTGGTGGTATCCTATGAGGATTTCCTTCACCTTCGAAAAAAAAAAAAAAAAAACCTAACCTAACCTAACCTAACCTAACCTAACCTAACCTAACCTAACCTAACCTAACCTAACCTAACCTAACCTAACCTAACCTAACCTAACCTAACCTAACCTAACCTAACTCAAAACCTAACCTAACTCAAAACCTAACCTAACTCAAAACCTAACCTAACTCAAAACCTAACCTAACTCAAAACCTAACCTAACTCAAAACCTAACCTAACTCAAAACCTAACCTAACTCAAAACCTAACCTAACTCAAAACCTAACCTAACTCAAAACCTAACCTAACTCAAAACCTAACCTAACTCAAAACCTAACCTAACTCAAAACCTAACCTAACTCAAAACCTAACCTAACTCAAAACCTAACCTAACTCAAAACCTAACCTAACTCAAAACCTAACCTAACTCAAAACCTAACCTAACTCAAAACCTAACCTAACTCAAAACCTAACCTAACTCAAAACCTAACCTAACTCAAAACCTAACCTAACTCAAAACCTAACCTAACTCAAAACCTAACCTAACTCAAAACCTAACCTAACTCAAAACCTAACCTAACTCAAAACCTAACCTAACTCAAAACCTAACCTAACTCAAAACCTAACCTAACTCAAAACCTAACCTAACTCAAAACCTAACCTAACTCCGAACCTTACCTATCCACTGTAATTCTAAAATCGCCACATGATTCTTAGGAAAATTTTAACAGCGTCATTTATTTTATGCTTGCTTTTATTGACTAATGCCATCTACCGGTATTACCGAATCATTACTTGAAATTCGTTTGAGTTTGCGTTTGCAAACTTAAACGCGACTTAGATTTAAGTTCTATAAAAGGATTCTGAACAACATTCTCCACCACCACCTGAGGGAGGGAAACTACCTTAAATCCTTAAGCTGGCTCATTTTACTTAAAGGAGACAGTCCAAAATAAACACTCGCAATTTTATTCTACTAGTCGATACAGTGAATGCATTGACGTAACCACCACCACCGTGCACCGTGGTCGTGATGCGTTATAAGGAAGGGCTTTACGGGCACTAAAAATGGTACTAGCACAGCGGTGTTACTCATGAATTTCATCCAATCGTGCAGTAACTAGTTGCGACCAATAGCGCGCGTGTTGCGAACTCATCAACCAATCGCGCGCGTGATGCGAACTCATCAACCAATCGCGCGCGTGATGCGAACTCGACAACCAATCGCGTTGTAGCGATTTCATACCGCTTTACTGGCCCCTGTCATGCCTCATTATTATTGCCCGTAACATCACAGGTAACATTAGGTCTTACACTCGGCTGTTGTATAAAATATCCATAAAATCTAATATTTAGTACTCAAGATTTTTTAGACAAGCCAAATTGAAGAAAAAAAGGAAAAATCTTTTAATGAAGTTTAGTTTCTTTTTAAAAATAAATCTCTATGTTTTATATATACTATTTTTGGTTTTTGGTACGTTTTTTACGGTACGTCTCGGGGTTCATTTTTCATCATCAATCATGTTCAGTTGGCCTGCAAGACCAGTTCCAATTTTAGATTTAAGCTAGTTCTTAATTTCTTTTAGTAATACCACTGTCCAATCTTGTTTGTAAATAAATTGTTTTTAATCCAATTTTGGTTGAAAATCCATACCTTCTTAGAATATAAGGCTTAGGAATAGATGATATGATGATGCTACTAGCGCCATCTATGATTTTCGATTTTAATATTATTGAATTGACGGCTGCATGGTGTTTGTGGCTTCGTATTTTGTTTGTCTGTCGGCCTTCATTCATTATTTGGTTCCTTTAAAATAATCATCATTCATACGGTCTTTTTAATTTCATGTTATACCTTTCATTCATGACGTATGCTACCACATATCGATTACTTATTTTAATTTTTCTACTCCTCAATAGATGTCCGTAGCAGGAGCTCAGCTTGTAACGATTTGGTAATGTATGCAATATTCGATACTCTTTCACATTTCTGTAATCCCACAAATCATCTCGCTATGATGTAACGTAGCGCATTTAGCTGATATGGTAGATGTTGATCCCTAGTTTACAACTGAGTTTATTGGTCAATTCACCCGGGCGTTAACCTTTTGTCTTGTTGTTTTATACTTTGCTATGATATTATTGCAGATAGATCGGATAAATGCCTTGATTCTACTCCACTCTAATGGACTTATTTCAAAAATATTAACTCAGATTCCATTCAAAATTAATAATATCGGAGAAGTGATTCAATTTTAACAATGATGTATTTATCAAATTATACATTGGACAGAAATAATATGTATCGCTCACACGTGTTACCTGTAAGTAAGTGAACTGTATTCATGTAAGGATTACTTTAATTCACATGAATAGTCCTTCCTCGGTTGACTCTTTGCATTGGCTGAATTGATATACTGTAGGTTACTAGCGCCATCTAGGTTCATGCATACGTGGTTAGTGGTTATGTTCCTCTCCTCGCCACCGGAGGGCAGCACATGCCCCGGTGGATGCTCGGGTAGGTGAGTTTTACTATGGTTTTACTGTCGAGTTAGTGTAGGTACTCTTATTTGTTTGTTGTTTGTAGACGCTTCAGCCTAATAAAACTAGTTAAAAAAAATCACAATATTTATTTGCATAGAACACTGCATAAATTTAGTATGGTTCATGGTGGGCAACAAATAACCCAACCGAATTACGATTGTTTTACCCCGGCTATACACGTAACTATAAATCGTAGCGATTAAACTCTGCAGTCCGAACTGCGCAGTTTTATCTACCGTGTGTATGACAAATCGTTACGATAATCGACAACGATTTGTCATACACACGGTAGATAAAACTACGCAATTCGGACTGCACAGTTTAACGTTACGATTTATCGTTACGTATGTAGCCGGCATTAGTATGTTGTCAGGAATGTTAAAACGTGTTTTTAAAATTGTCGCATTGCGTATGTTTTGTCCCTCACGGAGACAGAGGCACGCGTTTACCACTTCTATAGGATGCTACCCAAGGCCCCAACGCTGTCTGTTCTCTTTGACGGCGCAGTAACTAGTATCATTTCTCTCTCCTTGCTCTTTTAAAAAAGCCGTTTGTCAAAAAAGGACAACCACACTGTTGACAAGGTGGACTTCAAATCCAGTTGTCCCCTTTTTAGGTAGAACCAGGTTGTGTATGTGTGAGTAAAAACGTATATGTGTGCTCTTTTAGGGATGTGATAAGTCGATTTTAATCATGTCATATATCGATAAACGCTACACAGCGGAAAGAAATAGCGATTAATTGAAGCTTCAATATCTTCGTTAAACATAAACATAATTGAAATGCTAATGGATACTTAATATATTATAATATAATAAAATATTTCAATTATTGCGGAACACCTATTTTAGTAGGTATTTATGTATTTTACAATACAATACAATACAAATACTCTTTATTGCACACCTCAATAAAAGAAGACAATACAAAAGTATTACAATAATAAGTATTTAAAAGTATTAGTATTTAGTAAGTATTAGTAAGTAAAGTATTTTAATTAAATATCTGAACTTTCCCTTGGTTCCCTGCTGGGGCGTGACTATAAAATTGTGATCTGATAACCACAATATAGAATAAAAGCGTTTTGCGTTAAACCCATAGACCTAGCATTCGTCATATAATTCTTTGGTTAAACCTTTGAAGTAAAATTAAAATTGCAAGAAATGTCGATAGTTTATCGATATGACTCCATCGACATGGCTACAGCAAGGTGTTTCCACATTGTTAATCGTACACTAAAAAACAAAAGTGGTCCCAGTGGCAGCACGCTTGGACGTAATCTCTGTATATTATATATCTATGATGCTATCTTCTATGATTTTACAATCTGTGAAATCTGTCAATGTCAATGACGTCAGTCGTCAATGTATGATTTTGGATGCGTTGTTGTTGTACTGGTTGTGATGATTGGTTTTATATTTCATTTGTTCGTAAATGGTTCGCTATTAAGTAATTAATATTGAATACAGAAATTTAGTGTTAGTTGCTTGAGATGCTTGTGAAGTCCCATCGTAAATTGGTTAGTGCTGGGGACGCGGTACCAATCCGAGGATTCGTGAGGTGGACTGTATCGAAACTTGATATTGCTACAAGTTGATACTGATTACTGGGGCAGAGGAGGGCGAGGGTTTGCGCACCTCGGACGCCACGGCCGGTGAGTAGTGTTTTTTATATTGCAACAACAACACAAACCTGACGGATCTTGCTGTGGGGCTGTATAGTCAGCAGTCGGCAACCTTTTAGCAGTCACATAGGGCCACATAGTAGTTAACGAAATTGACGCGGGCCGCACTTTGTTAATATTTATGACTTTGTCAGACATTGTCGTTTGTCAATATTACATAAAAAATAGCCAGGGAGGCCCGCGGGCCACTAGCGAGAGGTCCGCGGGCCGCATGCGCCTGTTGCCGACCGCTGGGCTGATCTAGGTCGATCTGTCCTAAGGTTAGATGTTGTAAGATAAACTTGTGTGAGGAGCAAAATAAAGTAAATTTTTCTTCTACTTCGCATGACCTTATAATATTTATTGAGATATGTCAGATATGTAGTATGAAATTATTAATTTTGCTAGAGAAATGGTTACTGGCTGCATACTCGTATGTGGTTAAAGGTGTACAGTTCTGTAGTTCCTTGTGCAACAACAACTAATACACAACAATAAATAAAGCCTTAAAGTTAAAATTACGAACTAAAATAGCAACTCGTTTTAGACATGAGCGATGAGCAGTAATTGTATTCCAGTATTATTTAAGTAAGTACCTTGTTTGTTAATGTCTGTTTATCAATTATTATTATTCAGGTAATATCATTTTTTTGCCATTACAGTTACCTTAAGTAATAATATTTAAGTAGATCAATAAATATTTTGAATAAATAATTTGATTTATACTTAATTACCACCAGAAACTGTATATTTGTTCCTAACTTACATTATTTATATTAAAAAAAAGTCCAATGGAAACCTGGTGGCGATATCATGGTCGCATTTTAATCAATTATCATGTCATGCGTCACTTTTGCACTTACATACTTGTTAGAATGTGACAGGCATGATAACAGATGATACTAATCCAACCATATTAGCCCTAGTTTAATTATTATTATTGTTTCTCCTTTTTGGACTTCACGGGCCTATAAGTCCCGGTCTTTTGATAGGCTTGCGTGGGGATATAGATCCAACACGTAGAGGCCCTTTGGAGAGTTTTAATGTCATGTAGAACGCCTGCTGGAACCCGTTCACAGGCGCAACAATAGACACCCGTGAACCGGTCGCAGCAGGCATTGGGACTATTGTAGAAGAAGTGAACAGTATACCGGTTTATGGATTGATGTTTGGTTGGACAATGAGACTGGGCTATTGTAAAAGAGGTCCGGACACCTGCCATAACAATGTAAACACCGTCATCGAGACAGGCGGTGACTCGCCGCTTACTAGATGGGCCCCTGAAACTGCCGTCGTAAAGACGACCAGGAGCAACATCGGTGTGAGCGGCTCAGGGGTGTCGAGAGGTGTGCGCCGCTTTCTACCCAGTGGCTGTTAACAGCCACTGTGCCAACTCGCGTCTTATGCATCTTTCACTTCCACCCCTGGAGCATATAGCTCTAACGACTCCTCTCTGGACGGCCTTATTATTATTATTATTATTACAGCTTTATTTATTTCAGCGAATATAATGTTTGTTTATATGTTGTTGTATTATTTGTTAATTCTTTTCACTGATCCCTATTGGGTAAAAGCCTCCTCGAGTCCCTTCCATTGTTCTCTATCTGTAGCTAATTTCATCCAATTTATTCCTGTTTTTCCAACTATTTGAACTATGTCGTCTGACCAGCGCTTCTGTGGCCTTCCTTGATGTCTTTTTCCAGGTGGTCCTGTCCATTCAGTCACAGTCTTAGTCCATCTTTTGTCTGTATATCTTGACACATGACCAGCCCATTGCCATTTTAGACGCAGTGTTTGTTTTAGGGCATCCACAAGTTTAGTTCTTTTCCTGATCTCTTCATTTCTGACTTTATGTATTCGTCTTAACTTCAACATACTCCTTTCCATGGCATGCTGACATGTGGAAATTTTATTTTTTATTGTATTTGTGTATGTCCATGTTTGACAACCATATGTCAGACAAGGTAGTATGCAAGTGTCCATTATTATCTTTTTTAACTTTGGATGGTAGTCGCCTTTAAGTACTTCTTTTTGTGACCAGTATTTTCTCCATGTGTTGTTTATTCTTCTGTCGACTTCTTCTTCATTTTGTTTTTTATTGAAGGACACTTGTTTGCCTAGATAAATATAGTCATTTACGTACTCCACTTCGCTTCCATTCACTTTTATTATCCAAGTTTTAGAGTTGGTCATTACTTTAGTCTTTTCTATGTTCATGTACAGTCCGACGCGCATGCTCTCATTTGCCAGAGATTGCATCATTTCTTCTAGTTTCTTTGATGACTCAGCAAAGATGACAATGTCGTCTGCAAATCTGAGATGACTGAGATATTTGCCCCGTATCCACAGTCCTTGGTTACTCCAGTCGATTTTTTTGAAGACTTCTTCCAGTACTGCTATGAAAAGTTTGGGTGATAAGGGGTCTCCTTGTCTTACTCCCTTTCTTATTGGTATTTCCTCTCCAGTTTTTTCCAACCTTACTCTGCTGACGCTTTGATTGTAGATGTTTCTGATTATGTTTATGTAGGTTTTGTGTACTCCGCAGGATGTAAGTGCTTTCCAGATTGACTTGTGCGTTATGCTATCAAAAGCCTTTTTATAGTCAACAAAGGCTACATACAGAGGAAGGTTGAACTCACTGTATTTTTCAAAAATTTGTTGTAGCGTATGTATATGGTCTATAGTGGAGTAACTACTGCGGAAGCCGGCTTGTTCAACTGGTTGATTTTTGTCTATTTGCTGTGTTATGCGATTTAGCAGTATTGATGTGAAGAGTTTGTATATGCTAGACAGTAAGCTGATTGGCCTATAATTGCCAATGTCTAGTGGGTCTCCTTTCTTATAGAGAAGAACTATATCTGATATACACCATTGTTTGGGAACTTGTTCTGCTCTAAATATCGCATTGAACATTTGTGTCAGGTAAGGAAGCAATAGTGGTGCACCTATTTTTAACACTTCGTTACTGATGTTATCGGGCCCAGGACTTTTATCCATTTTTAGTTTTTTAATATGTGCACTTATTTCTTGTTCACTTATTGATTGTAAGTCACTGCTTTGTATATTTTCCCAGGAATCATCTTCTTCGTTGTGTCTAATATCCGGATAGTCACTATAAAGTTCCTTGTAAAATTTCGTAGCTACATTTATGATGTCATCTCTTGTCTTGGTTTCGGTCTGTCCTTTTTTGAGTTTCTGTATCCATTCTTTATTTGTAGTTAGTTCTTTTTGAGCCCTTTTGCTGCTTCTATATTTTATTAGGTTATTTTCAATAATTTTTTTCCTATGCTCGTTGTAGTCTCTCTTTATAGCTTTGTTACATAGTTTGAATAGTGCTTTTAGTTCTTCTTTCATTTCTTTTGTTTTGTTTGGAGTTCGAATTAGTTGTGTGCGGCTGTTTATAAGGTTAATTGTTGATTTCTTTAGTATTTGATGTTCATTTCTCGCACTGTTGTTGGTTTTTAGACTATTTGTTATAACATTTTCCAACTTGTCGTAGTAACTCTGTATGTCATAACAATCTTGTATCATTTCCTTTTGCAATTTATCTTTTAAGTTTGTTATGTACTTGGCTTTTTCTTCATTTGTTTTTAATGACAATTAGCCCTAGTTTAATATATTCTCTTTATTTCCTATGTGATATCAATGGAGACAAAATAAAATAACTTTCTTTACAATCAATTTGACAGATTTGTGATATGGTCAGCAGACCATATTAGAAGGCGAAGAATCCAGAGCCAAGTGCATTAAAATGGTCATCAACTTGCCATAGACTTCCAAGATGCGAGTTATCAACCCGACAGATGAGGTCATTGACCTGTCAGATGAGGTGTCAGATCAGAAACCAGAGGTTGTTGCGGAGCAAGATGTCAGCGGCCTACAGACAGCACACGTGACGGAGGTGACTGGCGAGCAACAGGCACAGGTATAATTTGACTTTTAATTTTTATTATGATTATTTGATTGTTTTATGTTTTTACTTAATTCTTAATTATTTTAATGTATTATTATTATTGTTCACAATCTGGTGATCTTTTTGTGAATTCATGTTTGGAAACGTTGTGACATTGTTAAATATCATGTAATTTTCAATAACAAATAAATTAATCTATCTATCTATAGTAACGAACATTCTCTTCTCATTAATCAAAAGTCTACACCTCAAATTCCTCTTCTTCTTCCTCGCGTTATGCCGGTATTTTGCCACGCCTCATGGGCGCCTGGGATCTGCTTGATAACTTATCCCAGGAATTGACGTAGGCACTAGTTTTTACGAAAGTGATACACCTCAAATTCCATCTTGCTAAAATTAGTAAAACAAATAGTGGATGAAATTTTGGGTATACTTCCTTAACTTCCTTTATAATCATAAATTAGATCATACATAAATATTCTTTATTCTAACATTTTTAACACATTCATTAGTTACAAACATCATTAGGTACCTTATTCTTGGAAATAATTGAATCATAGTAAAGGTCTCAACACTAGTAATAATTATTTTAAACTTTTATAAAATCTATGTAAAATACTGAATTAGAATGTTACTAGAATAAAACGTATGTGGCGTTCCATGCCTATATAAAGAGTCCTCGCGCTCCATGTGGATAAGGACCCTTCTCTAATGAAAAGCCACAACATATATATCTACAACATATAGCAACAGTCAGTATTGAAATCTAAATTGTATCATTATTAACAGTAAAACTTGATTAATTATTAAAATTATTTATGATTATAGCAATAAATATCTCAATTGCTTTCACTAGTAATATATGAATAAGATCATTGTCAAGAGGGCGCTGTTATTTTCATGTACAGTATGACAGTTCAGTATAGTATGAAAAAAATCGGGCAAGTGCGAGTCGGACTCGCGCACGAAGGGTTCCGTACCATAATGCAAAAAAAAACGAAAAAAAAGGAAAAAAAAAACTGTCACCCATCCAAGTACTGACCATCACGCCCGACGTTGCTTAACTTTGGTCAAAAATCACGTTCGTTGTATGGGAGCCCCATTTACTGTCTAGCTATCACGGTTCGTGAGATACAGCCTGGTGACAGACGGACAGCGAAGTCTTAGTAATAGCCCTAGTAGCATTTTCGTTGGGGCCCACGGTGCCAACGGTAGGGAAAACGTTGGGATGAGGTTCGATCCGTAGCCAACATTAATTTTGTATTGGCCCACCATCGCATTTACCAACATTCGCTGTGGCACAGATGCCCAACAATGGGCCTTTGTGTATTTTGGTACCGTTGGCTAAACAACGATAATATTCGTTGGCCCAATGATGACATATATCGCATTTACCAACATTGGCAGTGGCAGTGATGCCCAACAATGGGCCTTTGTGTATTTTGCTACCGTTCGCTAAACAACGATAACATTCGTTGGCCCAATGGTGACGAATACCGCATTTACTAACATTGGCTGTGGCACGGATGCCCAACAATGGGCCTTTGTGTATTTTGGTAACGTTGGCTAGTCAACGATATCATCCGATGGCCCAATGATGACAAATATCGCATTTACCAACATTGGCTGTGGCACTGATGCCCAACAATGGGCCTTTGTTTATTTTGGTAACGTTGGCTAATCAACGATATCATCCGATGGCCCAATGACGACAAATATCGCATTTACCAACATTGGCTGTAGCATTGATGCCCAACAATGGGCCTTTGTGTATTTTGGTAACGTTGGCTAATCAACGATATCATCCGATGGCCCAATGATGATAAATATCGCATTTACCAACATTGGTTGTGGCACTAATGCCCAACAATGGGCCTTTGTTTATTTTGATAACGTTGGCTAATCAATGATATCATCCGATGGCCCAATGACGACAAATATCGCATTTACCAACATTGGCTGTAGCATTGATGCCCAACAACGGGCCTTTGTATATTTTGGTAACGTTGGCTAATCAACGATATCATCCGATGGCCCAATGACGACAAATATCGCATTTACCAACATTGGCTGTAGCATTGATGCCCAACAATGGGCCTTTGTGTATTTTGGTAACGTTGGCTAATCAACGATATCATCCGATGGCCCAATGATGACAAATATCGCATTTACCAACATTGGCTGTGGCACTGAAGCCCAACAATGGGCCTTTGTTTATTTTGGTAACGTTGGCTAATCAACGATATCATCCGATGGCCCAATGACGACAAATATTGCATTTACCAACATTGGCTGTAGCATTGATGCCCAACAATGGGCCTTTGTTTATTTTGGTAACGTTGGCTAATCAACGATATCATACGATGGCCCAATGACGACAAAATCGCATTTACCAACATTGGCTATAGCATTTATGCCCAACAATGGGCCTTTGTGTATTTTGCTACCGTTCGCTAAACAACGATAACATTCGTTGGCCCAATGGTGACGAATACCGCATTTACCAACATTGGCTGTGGCACGGATGCCCAACAATGGGAAATTGTGTATTTTGGTAACGTTGGCTAGTTAACGATATCATCCGATGGCCCAATGATGACAAATATCGCATTTACCAACATTGGCTGTGGCACTGACGCCTAACAATGGGCCTTTGTGTATTTTGGTACCGGTGGCTAAACAACGATAATATTCGTTGGCCCAGTGAGCACAAATATCGCATTTACCAACATTGGCTGTGGTACTGATGCCCAACAATGGGCCTGTGTGTATTTTCGTACCGGTGGCTAAACAACGATAATATTCTTTGGCCCAATGATGACATATATCGCATTTACCAACATTGGCAGTGGCACTGAAGCCCAACAATGGGCCTTTGTGTATTTTAGTAACGTTGGCTAATCAACGATATCATTCGATGGCCCAGTGAGGACAAATGTCGCATTTATAACTATAGCCGGTCAATCAAGTTTGTCACTAGAAAAGGTCGCGAAATTCAAATTTTCTATGGGACGATAACCGTTCACGCCTACATTTTTTAAATTTGTCGCTCTTTTCTAATGACGGAAATGGCTTGAAAGAGTATAACACCATAAACAAATAAATAAATATCACACGAGCATTTTAACAGAGGCCAGGGGCTGCGTGACGTCATCAAAATAGCTACCAGTTGAGTTTGCTTGTGGCGTCACTAGATGGCGTTACTGTCTCCAAACATCGAAGTTATAGTTATTTTCTCGATTATTCCGGATATAATCATAATATTTTTTTAAAGTAACTTATAAATCTAATAGCTATAACTATAAAATTTATACATAAATTTAAAAAATTGTATTTTACCAACATTTTCTCAATTCAAATCTCAAAAACATAAATCTCGCTTACGAAGTTTCGAAGTGCGGTTAGTATATATACAAATTAGAGTGTATAGTAAGTGTACTTGCTTCGGCAGTACATATACTAAAATTGGAACGATACAGAGAAGATTACCAACAACTGCTGCCTAGGGCCTTCATGTGGATACAACCAATGCCTACCGTAGTGTAATTGTAATATTTATCAGCAAAGGCCCAACGTCGTATTACACAACCACTTACCTAACGTAGGGTAACTGTAGGACTCGTAAACAAAAGCCCATTACATAATTAGACTAATAGAGGCCCACTATAAATTACACAACTATTTACCTACGGTAGTATTGTAAGACTACACAAGGCCCAACGTTAAAGTTACAATGTTGGCCCTTTGTGGGACAAGCTGTGTTGGGCCTTCAACCTGGTGCACGACTACCTACCGACCTACCTGAATTGCCGTTGGGTGATTGTTGAATTTGCAAACAGAAGCACAACGAAAAAATTGCCCTTTTTTAATTTTTTGCAGTTGGCCCTACAGCAAGCCATACGGCCAAATGTAACAATTAACCAACCATCAAACAAATGTATATAGGCCCAACCAAAACCACCACCGTTGAATAATTGTATGATTTATTTAAATAGGCCCAACGAAAAAATTACTCTAATGGCCCTCTGTTGGGAATCTTCGGGAGGGCCTTTGTCGAGGGCCCTCCAGCAAATCGTACGGCCAAATGTAACAATTAACCAACCATCAAACAAATGTGTATAGGCCCAACCACGGCCCAACCAAAACCACCACCGTTGAATAATTGTATGATTTATTTAAATAGGCCCAACGAAAAAATTACTCTTATGGCCCTCTGTTGGGAATCTTCGGGAGGGCCTTTGTCGAGGGCCCTCCAGCAAATCGTACGGCCAAATATAACGGTTGCCCAACTAATACGTAAACAAAGGCCCAACAAAATCCCTACAAGAAAATGCTATTAGGGAGGGTCCCGTTTTACCCTTTGGGTACGGAACCCTAAAAATAGTTCCAGTGAAATTCCGCCACGTGACGCGTGATCATATATTCCTGGTCAGGCTTTACAATGAAAGAAGGTCGCTTTACAGGCCTAGGTGTGTTTGGCTGTATGAATAATACAGATTAGACAGAAGATACAGAATCACAATAAATAATAGCACTAAGTACAGAACACTCACTCTTTAACAAAACGCGTCTGTCACGATCAGCACAGATGTGGCCGCTAGGTGGCGACAGCGCCACGCGCGGCTTAGCTACCTGTAGGCCCTGTAGCAAAGCAAAGAAATCGCGGAGTGAGCCGCGCCTGATGATATTCCTTTACATAATCATCTTCACTCACCGCAATACGTGTATTCCCGGACCTAATTTGTATATGTATTTATTGTATTGTATTGAATTTGAAAAAAGTCATGTTTCATTACAAGTTTGAGAAAAATATATTATTTGCAGTCAGACGAGACGCCGTGGTGGATGTGCTACCGTCGCGGGGGCGGGAGGGAGGGAGGGGGGCAACCGCGCCCCACCACCATACAAGGTAAAGTTCGTTTTCACCTCACCAGCTCTGAAAGGCTTACTTTGCACTTCAAAAACTGATAGCAACAGACGCATTAACGCAAAAGAAATTTGTACCACAAAATAAATTACAAAATCTTCCGTGGTCGTGCTGTATAGCGTATATAGCGTCGACTGTTTGCTCTGCCTCTGGTAACACCAGCGGGCGAGGGGATCGTCACATCCCCACGCTTTTTTATAAATTATTATTAATGACCTATGGCATTTTTTGTGGCCAACGCTTCATATAGAATGTTTTGCCACTGGGGCATCCGATTAAAGTCGGGACCCAACATCCGACAAGTGGAAGCGAGCTCTCACTGGCGTGGTTTGTTCCAGAGCCCGAGCACCAGGGGGCGCGGGCGGGTCACGACGGGCGCACACACACACCGCGGACAGACGGGGAACACACACATACACACACACCGAAGACGACCGAGGCAGCCGCACCCGACACCTGCACGACGTGTGGAAAACGGTTCAAGCACCGCACGCATTTTAAGCGACACCTCCTCTTACATGCCAAATTAAAACCTTACACCTGCGACACGTGCGACGCGGCGTTCGTACGAAGCGACCATTTAAAGACACACCAACGAACCCACACCGGTGAGCGACCGTACGTCTGCGATGTGTGTTCTAGGGCGTTTTCTCACCGGGCCGGGTTAGTGGTGCACATCCGCCGGCTACACACCGGCGAGCGACCGTACGCCTGCGATGTGTGCCCTAAAGCGTTTGCAGCTCAAGGTAAGCTAGCGATACACCGAAGAATTCACACCGGCGAGCGACCGTACTCTTGTGCGACGTGTAAAAGAAAGTTTATCTGCTGGACCACATTAACCAGGCACGAACGGAGTCACGGCGATGCGAAGCGGTACAGTTGCAATACTTGTAACAAGGTGTTTAGAAAAAAGACGTGTTTAAATAAGCATAAATGCACAGTAGAAGGCCCACGTTCCTGCGGCGTGTGTGCAGACACGTTTGCAGATTTAACCAGTTTGAAGGCTCACATTCAACACGCTCACGGGCCTAAACGACCACTTTACTTTTGCAGCAAGTGTAACAAGCCATTCATAAAACACCCAAGTCTAGTGCGGCACGAGCAGACCCACACCGACGACCGGCCGTACAAGTACCCCTGTCATTTGTGTACGATAAAGTTTGCAGCCCTCTCCAGTTTACAGAACCATTTACGACGCCACGGGGAGGGAGTACTCGAGTGCAAAATATGTGGGAAACAGTTTGAAGAATCGAGTAGTTTAGAAGAGCACGAAGAAACACACAGAATTGAGAAGGCGTACACTTGCGGAATATGTTACGAGGGGTTTGACTGTTTGGATGATTTTCAAAATCACGCTCGAATACACATGTAATGAATGGATCGAAGCAACTGAAATGCCAACATATTATAAAGTAAGATGAGAGGGACGGACGCTGGTGGGGGGCTGGGGGGGAGGGGGTAGGAATACACTGATAAAGAACTAATGAATCCTCATGACAAAGTGAATATATTGTAAAATGTATTAGATAGGTATATTAAGGGTCACACGAACCCGCCGAAAACCCGCTCTCATACAATCGAAGTTACTCTCTCATTTTAGTAATTATCGGTCCATGTGTAAGGTCCATTTGTAACAGAAGAAAGGTTTTGGTAGATAAAATGCAATGCGAAGGTTTTAATAAAATAATGTATAGACATGATTTGAAAGCTTGTTTAATCAATATAAAAATCTAATAAAATTTATTTAAAATTTAGATTGTGACTTTATTTAATTATTGTTTTATTCCTTGTGATATTCGGTAGACGCAAAGACGCGGCTGCATGATGGTCTATGAAAAATTATCCGTTATAAAGGGGAGTAAAACTTAGTGTCACAATACCTGGGCGAGCGAGCTCTTCTCGGAAAACATAAAAACTCACAAATGCGCGTTACCTAGCTAGATCGATTTTTCGCCCCCGTAAACTTTCATATAGCAAATTTCACCGAAATCGTTGGAGCCGTTTCCGAGATCCGCGAAATGTATAAATAAATATATATATACATACAAGAATTGCTCGTTTAAAGGTATAAGATTCATAAAATATTTATAATTGTTTATTGGCATGAACCTACTTTATTATAAAATCGTTTTTTCTTTCTAAACTTTGGGTAAATTATTGTAGTAGTTGATTTAAACTACAATATTTTAACAGAGATGTTTAGTATGTGCTAATAAGGTGTATGCGGGTATATAAAAAAGGAAAAACACTAAAAAGTGACGGATACTTCCGAAAAAGACTCTTATTAAGTTATTACAACGGGACATGGGCGATTTCTTTTTTTTTCGAGGGGTTACCCGGGTTCCGTAATTACCCGAATACACCTTAATACATTATATTTCATTATATTTAGTGGTGTAAAGAAGCTCCCCATGTGTGAAAATTCAACGAGATGAAAATAAAACACTGACGTGATATATTTAATTCAAGTACGTAATATATTTTTTAAACTCCTATTAGATACTCGTATTTCTACAGAGTGCGTTAAGTTGTTCTATTAACTTACATATATACGTTTCTAAAAACTTAGTTAAGGATTTATGAATAACTGTGTTTCTCGTGTATCTGCGCGTGTCGCTTGAGGTAGCTGGACGATATGAACCCTTTCTCGCACACGGCGCACTCGAACGGTCTCTCTCCTGTGTGGACCCGTTCGTGTTTCTTCAAAGTCGCCACCTGCGTGAAGTCCTTGTTGCACAGCTTGCACGAGTATGGTTTTTCCCCAGTATGTAATCTTATGTGTACTTGAAGGTGGTGCGAGTTCGAGAATCTCTTATGACAGGTGGCGCAAGAGTACGGTTTCTCGCCCGTGTGCCTGAATTTGTGCTTCTTCAGATACGTCGGACTTATAAACCGTTTGTTGCAAATATTGCACCCGTAGGGTTTCTCGCCAGTGTGTGTCCTCATGTGTATACTTAACATACACGGTTTGCGGAATTCTTTCTCGCATATCATGCAGGAATGCGCCGTGCGCCTCCGGCCCGCGCCGCGTATCGCCCACGCCTCCCGCGCCCCGCCCAGAGGGAGTTCATCCTCTGAAACAACACATATCTATATACCGACCAAATCGATAACGAATCGGTATCGATGTACCGACTATTGATTTGGCCGACTAGCCGACTAATCGGCACTCCAATGGCCGATTAGTCGGCTAGTCGGCCAGATCATTAGTTTCGTATAATTTCAGGTTAAAAACAATACTTTTGCTCGTTTGGTTGCGCTATTCATCATATTAGCTTGGCTAAAAGGTGTTCTCTACAGGTTCATAGAACTATCACAAGACTCAGCAGACCGTCAGTACAACTTGTAGGAGGTATTTCCAAGGCTCTATTTCCCGTATGTAGTCGCCAGTTAAGAACCTATCCCCCGTGGTCAGCGTCTTTACGAGCAACGTGCCCTGTTTATAAGTCTCTAAATTTTGCAATAACATTAACATTTCCCTATGGCTCCACCATTAAAAAAAAACCAAAACTGAATAATAATAAAATCATTTAACGAATCAGTTGAGATCGACCTGTAGAGGAAAGCACCAGCCCACTATCATACGATATCGATCAAACGGTCAATTATATGAACAAAAGTGTTCGTCTGCACCCTGAATAGGTATTTTGGTAAAATAGACATAAACATATGGCAAATATTGACTGTTGATTTCTTTTATTTCTATTTTCTTTCACTAATAAAGTGCCGACTAATCGGCCATTTTTGCCGACTAGTCGTCGACTAATCGCCGACTACAAATGTGGCCGGATAGTCGGCTTTCCCGACTAGTCGGTACATCCCTACTATATATGTATATTTTAAATTCATGACAGGCGATATAAGCCGTTTACATAGTTTTATTTCATGAGTTACTATCGCGGTAACCGAAGACAATATAAAATTTAACCTGGGGCGTATCGCATACCAAACTAGTATTTTATTACGTCATAGTCCCCTTGTTTTGATGGTACCGTACGATTTCATATGGCTCTGAATTGGTGGTAGTTATTACTGTAATTAGTAAGTTTTTGTTGTCAGCTGACAAAATTATCTCGGTCTATCGGTGTCTAGTATACGTGGAGGGGTAGTGCTATTCAGCTTCATAAATTCAAACATACAACTGATAATATATCATTTTGTAGTTTGCGTGTGTGTGTGTGTGTGTCTCACCGTGGAGCGGCTCCAGCGTGATCTCGACGCGGAGCTGCCGCGGCTCCTCGGGCTCCTTCTTGACACGCGCCGCCGCCGGCTTCTCCTTAACATACATAATTAATAATTTTAATTTATTAAGATTTTATAATGGGGAAAACGCTAGTTTGAAGAAGATTTTATAATTTATATCATGAAGATTTTACTATATTAAACAATATATTTACTTTATTGTTTATATGAGTTGTTAGAGGAATATTTTTTCGTATCCATATTTTATTTATTTACCATTTAATATAAAAATAATATATCTAGACATACAGATATAAATGTAAAAAAAACACAACAATTGTAACACATACCTACACTGAAACATTAATTTAATATAATAAATAATTCATGATTTCGAATCACAATGAATCCCGTGGTGTTTTACCATGAATGTAGTCTTGTGTTGCTATACTTACATTTACAGTATCGTTCAAGGTCACAGTATGCTTGACAGAGACTTGCTCTGTCTTGACATGGGAGGGCTCCGGTGTCGCCTCCCCCGTCTCCGTTCTGCAGTCGGCTGGCTCCGGCTCCGTCCACTCTGGCTCTTTGTCCCACTCTGCTTCCTCCATGGAATGCGCTGGATAAAGACCTTGGCATGTGATATCAGAAGTAACAGATGGGTAATGTACATTAATAACATGATAACAGAAAAGTGTATACATTCTGATTTATTCATATTTTAGATTCAATTTTTTTTTTTATTTATAAGAAAATGAAGACTCTTTGTCACAGACTCATAGTAAATATGTGAGTAGTCATCTTACTATTAATTTAGAGCAGGGCCGTGTTGCATACTAAAATTAATAAACTACAACTAATATTACAAGCGGAACTCCTTTTTTAATAAGTGAAATTAGAAAAGGAGTTCCGCTTGTGTTGTTAGTTGTAGTTTATTATGCAACAAGGCCCAGATATACTATAATTTTATTATTCACACAATGAAATTATAGTGCAAATTTTATATAAGAATAATAATGGAAGAGTTATGTTCATCAAAACGGGCTAAAAACACAAGGAAGAAAATTCAAAATAGACTTGAGTGATTAAGAAATTGTTTTTGAATTACCTACCATTTTTAGAAGTAGAGGGATCCATCTCCATTCTCTCATTATGGAGGAGCATTTTATCACTGTTGGTACAAACATGTGCATTATACTGTTTAAGAGGATTGGAATCATTTACTTGTTTGTTTGTGGCAACTTTTGTGTCATCAACATGATGAGGAACTTTTTCTAAATGATTGTCAGTCTGAATGGTTTCAATATCACTAGTAGGAACATGTGAGCTCTGTTCTGTTGGATCACATCCAAATAATGCTCGATATGGAGTTCTGCCGATACTCCAGTGAACCGCTGCATTCCTTTGATACTGAACAAAGTGACATCCGAGAGACCAGTTAGTGGAGCGGTTGTCTCGCATCCACGTGTACAGCATGTCCTCCACGTCGCGGGTGCTGCACGCGGCACTGCCCGGTGTCTGCGGGCGCCTCGCTCCTCCTTGTAGTATTTTGCACTTCGGCCAGATTTTCAGGACTTCCTCAACAACTTCAGCAATAAATTCCTGGCTGTTATCACTTTGTAACACGATAGGAGCTCCAAAAGTTAAGAAAATTTTAACTAATTCCAAAGCAAGTTCAGTTGGCAGGTCAGTTTGTAGCGGCCGCAGGTGAATGAACTTTGTGCCATGATCTTGGTACATTAATAACCATTTGAAATCTCCATCAGGGGCTGACTGAAGATCAATAACATCAACCTGCCCTCGCCTGTTAAAATTGTTAAAATCTTTGGGAATGGTAGGTTGCAATGAAACTTGCTTGGGCGCTGTGCCTTTTTTGGGCAAATTTCGTTTCACGTCACATGTTGGGCACAGGGCAACAAATATTTCTATTGCCTTTTTCTTGATATAAAATCTGTTCTTAATGTTGAGCAGCATCTCGTCACGGGCACCATGTCCTATTTCCTGATGTATTTCAAACAACAAGTCAAAATAATGTTCCATAGGAATCACTCGAACAGCAGCATCTTCAGGCGCTTTCTTTTTCAAAATAAGGTAAGTTTTGCTTCCTATTAGAGCGACATCATATTTGGTGGACCAGTAGTGCTGCGCGGCCGTGCGCCGCCCGCCGGCGTCCGCGGCCGCGTGCCCGGCCTGGATGTGCCGGATGACCTCCGCCACCCGGGCCTGCGTCCACGGCTTCTTCACCGCTCCCGTCTGCTCCTTGTACAAGTTACCGAGTTGTATATAAAATGTTTCCTTGAACTCACTGTTCCCATTCTTAATACTGATATTGATATCACATTCTTGTGCGGCAGTTGCGTTCTGCGTCGCCATTTTGCTCGAGTTGGGAAGGTTGAAGCGGCGTAAGTATCATGCGCCTTATTGTATCCCGGCTGCGCGGCACCTCGCTCAAGTCGCTCAGCCGCTTTCACAGACAATTCTTCTTGGGTCTTGGGTGGGACTAATTAGAACCGGGCTAAGCTTAGTGTAATGGTTTTACTAATAAAATTATGGCTGCGATATTAAAGCAAGCGCACAATTAAATGAGAAACAAACGTGAGCACGATTCTCTTATAGTACGTTATACATTAGGTACAATAAATAAATAAAAACACTGCACTGACAGTGACATTGGCAAGAAATTCAATGAAGCAGCAAAATGACACCACGTTCCGATATACGCACTATTTACATATACTGCGCAAGTTTATTATAGTTGGTCAAACCAAATTGTCAGTCAGTAAGAACCAGGAAAAGCTATACTCATCCTTTTCTTTTGGGTGCTAGTACTAGTGTAAGACAAAGATAGTATGATTCTCTCTGTCTATACGGAGAATAATAAACCATAGACATAATATATATATAGACGTAGTCTCAGCGAGCTGTCACTGTTGCCACTTTTGTTTAGTGTACGATTAACAATGAGGCCCACGTTGCTGTAGCCATGTCGATAAAGTCATATCGATAAACTATCGACATTTCTTGCAATTTTAATTTTACTTCAAAGGCTTAACGATACCTAAAATGACCAAAAACGCTTTTATTCTTTATTGTGGTTATCAGATCACAATTTTACAGTCACGCCCCAGCAGGGAACCAAGGGAAAGTTCAGATATTTAATTAAAATACATAAATACCTCCTAAAATAGGTGTTCCGCAATAATTGAATTATATTATTATATTATAATATATTAATTATCCATTAGCATTTCAATAATGTTTATGTTTAACGAAGATATTGAAGCTTCAATTAATCGCTATTTCGTTCCGCTGTGTAGCGTTTATCGATATATAACATGATTAAAATCGACTTTTCACATCCCTAAAAGAGCACACATATACGCTTTTACGCACACATACACAGGGTGGGCGCATCAAGAAAGGCAACACTTGATTTGAAGTCCGCCTTGTCAACAGTATGGTTGTCCTTTTTTGACAAACGGCATTTTAAAAGAGCGAGGTGAGAGAAATGATACTAGTTGCTGCGTCGTGAAAGAGAACAGAAAAGGTTGGGCCCTTGTAATAAACGAAGATTTTCGCACGTTGTCGAAAGCCGGTGTTGCTCGAGCTTGTTAAAGCCGTATCCAGACAAGTAAATTTTTCGCCAACCGATTAAATTGCCCGATCAAATCAGTACATGCGGACGCAAACGCCAATTTAGCTCGCCGAATTCAACCGCGCCGATAATGACCGATATTACCGATAAAATGAGGTGCGGACGCAATACCAATTTGTGACGCCAGTATTTTCAGTCTGGGGCATTTTTTCAAATTGCCCTCTAAATCTAATCTAATTATCATCATAAATGTAAAATTGGTGATTGACGCCAATTTTATTTCTGATCAAATCGGTCGATTTGACCATCCCGTTTGGCAACGGCACCAAATCACTCTATTAAACTCAAGGGCCCAACGTTTTCTGTTCTCTTTCACGACGCAGCAACTAGTATCATTTCTCTCACCTCGCTCTTTTAAAATGCCGTTTGTCAAAAAAGAACAACCATACTGTTGACAAGGTGGACTTCAAATCAAGTGTTACCTTTCTTGATGCGCCCAGGCTGTGTATGTGTGCGTAACAGCGTATATGTGTGCTCTTTTAGGGATGTGAAAAGTCGATTTTAATCATGTTATATATCGATAAACGCTACACAGCGGAACGAAATAGCGATTAATTGAAGCTTCAATATCTTCGTTAAACATAAACATAATTGAAATGCTAATGGATAATGAATATATTATAATATAATAATATAATTCAATTATTGCGGAACACCTATTTTAGGAGGTATTTATGTATTTTAATTAAATATCTGAACTTTCCCTTGGTTCCCTGCTGGGGCGTGACTATAAAATTTTGATCTGATAACCACAATAAAGAATAAAAGCGTTTTTGGTCATTTTAGGTATCGTTAAGCCTTTGAAGTAAAATTAAAATTGCAAGAAATGTCGATAGTTTATCGATATGACTTTATCGACATGGCTACAGCAACGTGGGCCTCATTGTTAATCGTACACTAAACAAAAGTGGCAACAGTGACAGCTCGCTGAGACACCGTCTTTATATATTATAAGTCTATGATTAAACTGCAAAACGTAATTCAAGACCAAAAAAAGTAAGCCAATGTTACCACTGCAATAATTTATTTGTAAAATAGATGTAAAATAGTAAATTCTTTTTGATAATTTTTTTTTTTTAATTTGACTTCTACGATTTAAAAAAGTTATTTTATTTACTTATTTTTACATACATAAATACAAGACGCGCTAGTAAAAAGTGGCAACATTGTCTTACTTTTTTTGGACTTGAATTACTTTTTGCAGTAGTCATTCATAGTCATAGCACAGAATAAATAATAGTACTAGGTACAGAAGACTCACTCTCTAACAAAACGCGTCTATCACGATAAGCACAGATATGGCTGCTAGGTGGCGACAGCGCCACGCGCGGCTTATGGAAACCCCAAAATTGGGGTCGAACGGATGTACTTTTAGCTACCTGTAGCAAAGCGATTTTTTTTGACATTAATCTGCATAACATAGATTCAAATCTTGATAATATAAAAATAAAACAATATTTACGTTTAAAAATAATGTTAATCATTATCATAAATTTAATCCACTGTGTAAAAGCAACTTCTCAATAAAAATCTTTTCAAATCCCTATGAAACAGCGAGTGATCCGTAAGGATGTTTAGTTCAGTAGGCAATCTATTAGGGGTCATCCATTAATTACGTCACACGAATTTATAGGTTTTTTGACCCCTCCCCCCCTCCTTGTCACACTTGGTCACATTTGGCAAACCCCTCCCCCCTAGTGTGACGTCACATTTTTTCTACGAAATCGCCTAAGTATTATTAATATTTTATCAAAATATTTTTAACGATATAAATATTAGTAATTTTATAACCCAAAACTGCTTAGGAAAGAAAATTAAACGAATAAAAATGATTATCGTTTTAAAAACTTGTTATTTAAATGTATAGCGAATAAAATAATTTAAATAAATTTTCGGTCACTGATGAAGTTAAAGTGACGTCACAAAGTTTGTGTCTCCCCCCTCCCCCATGTCACAATATGTCACATTTTCTTGACCCCTCCCTCCCCCTAAACGTGTGATGTAATTAATGGATGACCCCTTACAAAGGGTGATGGCACAAAACAGATAAGTACAGAAGTCAATCACATGTATGTACTTTACTTTTCATACCTACGTTCGGCGGTCGCTCTAGGGTTGTTGCGAACTATGACTTATGCACAAAAAACTATCGTGGTAGTGGCACTCGTATCTATCGTATCGTATCTAGTTGTTTGATTTATTGTTGAGGATGAAACGGGAAGAATGGAAATATAAATTAATAATAACATTAATAACTCAAATAGTTATTTTAATTTTAATGCCATTGTTAAGTATATTACAAATTTGCCACAGAAAATATCTTGCGATGATTTCGAGATTGGCGAAATGCACGATTATTATATTTTAAAGTGTAATAAATTCGCATTCTCATGTACAATGTAATTAATTCGCATACGCATTCTCTCTGAAACCACTGGTAGCTTAAAAAACGACAATTCACCGGTTAATGTTGAATTTAAACAACCGTCCACTGTACAGTTATAATAACTTTTTGTTTTGTTTCTCCATTATTGCACAAAAAAGTTCACAGACGCGTGTCTCGAGCGGGATGGCACTCGCGCTCGCAGTGGTCCCAACCGGTCCGAGATATCGTGTCCGTGAGCAGTGTCTATGTGTGCGTTGCTCGAGCGCGCTTTGTATGTAGATTGATTTCTGTACCTATCTCTTTTGTGGTGATGGCTTGACGAGCCACGGAACGGAATGCGCACCAAATGGAATTTTATGCATGGAAGCAAATGGCATTTGCAATTTTATTGTATTTCAAGTTTTGAAAGAAACTCCATGTAATAGGGTATTATACTGTATTTAAAATACTTAAATTTTTTACACCATGCATGAAATAAAGCACCAGAATTATTAGAAAAACACAGATAGGCGTTATTTAAAAACACATGTTCTAATTAAAAAATTGGATAGAAATATAAATAGTAGGTGAGTTCGCGGTGTAATGTTTCATATAAATTCCATATTAGCAAATCGTTTTGACAGTTTTAAAAAAGTAACTGATTTGACTAGTAGGAAAATACCCTATTAAAACAGATCACGTGAAAACGCTTATGCTTATAACATTGATATAAGTTTTTTAGGGTTCCGTAAAACGGGACCCTATTACTAAGACTTCGCTGTCCGTCCGTCCGTCCGTCTGTCACCAGGCTGTATCTCACGAACCGTGATAGCTAGACAGTTGAAATTTTCACAGATGATGTATTTCTGTTGCCGCTATAACAACAAATACTAAAAAAAACAAAAAAAAGCAAAAAAAAAAACGGTCACCCATCCAAGTACTGACCACTCCCGACGTTGCTTAACTTTGGTCAAAAATCACGTTTGTTGTATGGGAGCCCCATTTAAATGTTTATTTTATTCTGTTTTTAGTATTTGTTGTTATAGCGGCAACAGAAATACATCATCTGTGAAAATTTCAACTGTCTAGCTATCACGGTTCGTGAGATACAGCCTGGTGACAGACGGACGGACGGACGGACGGACGGACGGACGGACGGACGGACGGACAGCGAAGTCTTAGTAATAGGGTCCCGTTTTACCCTTTGGGTACGGAACCCTAATAAAATAAAGATTTAAATGGGGCTCCCATACAACAAACGTGATTTTTGGACAAAGTTAAGCACCGTCGGGAGTGGTCAGTCAGTACTTGGATGGGTGACCGTTTTTTTTTTGCTTTTTTTGTTTTTTTTTTTGCATTGTGGTACGGAACCCTTCGTGCGCGAGTCCGACTCGCACTTGCCCGGTTTTTATTTCTATACTCGTAGTAGTCGTAGCTATTGATTTAGTGAGAGTTGATCACGAAGTTTCAGTTACTATAACATCAGGGCAGGCATAAGGTAAATGTTCCAGTACTTGATACTAAAGGTACTACTTCAATAGTTACCAATTGCCATAATTTAGTTACAATTGAGAACGCAACAGGAAACAAGGTCAAAGTTCATACTCATTTATTTGTAATGCCATTTTACACGTTAAGGAAGAAAAATATAGTAACATTAATAATAATCAGTAAATAATATTAGTATAAACATCTGCCTTGCACACTTCCGTTTCTACTTGTATCTCTAACATGGTAAACCTCGAGGACATCGCCAAATAGGACTCATCAAGCTAGATAAGCTGAATAAGTGTATGTGTATTCAATGTCCTAGCTCATAGTATAGTACACTTCCTCCAAAACTCGCACGAGTACGGCTTCTCTCCCGTATGTGATACCAGTATGTGATATGTTTGCAGGTCGATGGATGGTTGTGTATCAGAGGTGCCTGCGGTGCTGTGAGGTGATGGATGAAAGTTGATTGTGATCTGATTTTCCTAAATATTGTGAATATCTTACGTATTTTATTATCTCAAGTGTACAGTGAATAGTCTCGACTGTAATGCTATATATTATGTTATCAAATAAATAAATAAATGAGTCCTTTGTGTCTTTTCTTTACAGTACTCGATCTCGCAAATTCTTTTTTACACACACCGCATTTGTATGGCTTTTCCCCAGTATGCATTCGTTGATGCATTTTAACAGTAACTTGTTGTGTAAACTTCTTTTGGCATATCTCACAGCTATAAGCTACTCCTCAGTGTGTATACGCTTGTGATTCTTGAAATGGGTCCATTGTGCAAACTTGTTTTGGCACGTGTCGCAACAATCGCAAGGGTATGGTTTCTCCCTACTGTGTAGTTCAATGAATGCTACTCCGCGGATATTTTCTCACAAGCTCTACAAACATATCGCTTGTCTGCCGTGTGTATCCGTTTATGTTTCGTTAAAGAACCTAGTTTTGAAAACTCCTTTTTACACACGTCGAACTTGTAAGGTCTCTCACCAGTTTGTGTCATTCCACAGACATATGGTATTTTCCCTGTATGAATTCGTTAATATGTCTGTTTAAAGAGCCTAGTTGTGTAAACTCTTTTTTACATACGTCGAACTTGTAAGGTCTCTCACCAGTTTGTGTCATTCCACAGACACATTTGTCTTTTCCCTGTATGAATTCGTTCATGTTTGTCTAAACAGCCTAGTTGTGTAAACTCCTTTTCACATGTTATCCACTTGTACGGTCTCTCTCCAGTATGAATTCTTAAATGTCTCTTTAAATCGTACGATTTGACGAATTGGTTTCCGCAAGAATATGGGTTCTTCAAGTTTCGTAGAGCCTAGTTGTGTCTGACCTAAAAATATCGTTATATTCGTATAACGTTATCTTTACATCCAATATTGTAATATAACTTTATTTTAATGATGTTTACTGGTTTCCATATACTTAATAACCAATTAGCGAAATAATAACGTTGATCATCTCAAATGCTTAGCTATGATTTAAAAAATAATACGATTTATAATATAAAAATCAATTTCTGCGCCCGTTTTTTTTTTCATCTGTATTTTTGGGTCAAATTGATTAGAAGTTTTAACTGTGTCAAATCACAAAAACGCAAAGATTTTGAAAACTCGATTAGTATCCTCGATGAGCGTTGCCTGCAGACGCTACAGTGGCTTAAAACGTTTTGATGTACGAAGCGGCAACGGTGCGTGCCTTTCATAACGTTATTACATCGCTTTCTTAAAAATAATACAACGTTACGGGTTTCGTTTCGTTATGATCGTAAAACGTTGTGTATGAATGAATATGGATACGATTAAAACTATGAAATATAACGCTATGACAGCAATTTTGCATAATGTTATAAAGGTTTATGGAGTTTAGTAAACTTCCTGTAGATGGCTCTCCATTTGAAGTGCCTCAAACCCTTGTGAGTCCTTAAATGTCTCTTAAAATCGTTTAAATCGTCGAAACGCCAATCGCACCATTCGCAGGCGAAGGGTTTCTCACCGGTGTGCATATTAGCCATGTGTTGCTTGTAAGTGGTTAAACACTTGAAGGTTCTAGTGCACATGAGGCACGAATAACTGGTAGCGTCGGTGTGTTCGCGCGCCTGCTTGACGGAGCGCGCTCGCTCCTTGCGCAGGGCGAGTAACTCTGAAAACAAACACAGGTCTAAAATAAGGACGCTAAGCACGGCGTATTTCGTAAATTGCCATACCATTTGCTATTGCTATCGCACGCGTATAATTATAATGCTGTCCCTCTCGCCGACGATGCCGGCGGTCAATGCCATTCTGCGAGCGGGAGAACAATTGAAGGGATGTTTACAAAAACAACATAACTGCTGAGAGCGGTTGACACTTTTTTAAGAACATTGTTAATCGTTTCAGGTGTCAACCAGTGTAGTCAGTTATGTTGTTTTTGTAAACATCCCTTCAATTGAATTATTCGCGTCTGAGCTAGGGAATGGCGGGTCACTGTACAGAATTCTTTGTTCTTAGCGTTCATAATTAGTTTAGTCAGTAAGGACATATCGGGTCCAAGACGGGGTTATTTCATGAGATCTCTTGACTCACCCTGCTCTAGTTCCCCCTCCTGTGCAGTCTCTTTCTCGCATGTATCTGCTGTCCCACTACCACACGGATCTGCCCTCTCGCTTCCACAAGTATCTGCCATCCCGCTCCCGCCAGCTTCACCTGTAATATTTGTTAAATTATATATTTGCATTTGCTATTGAACCTCACATTAATGCTATTATGAATGAATCAATTTAAATTCCAGAGTTAACCGGTTAAACCTGGAGTTGCAATGGTTTCCGGTACAATATGACACTGAGTAAATGGTTTATCTGGTTAACCCCGGGTTAATGGAATTGTGAAAGCGATGCATGCTAAGCAGATGGTCCATTTGCATAGTCAGTAGTGACCCGGCCTATGAAGCGGATGGTCCCGGGTTTGAATTCTGGTAAGGGCATTTATTTGTGTGACAAATATTTGTCCTACATATATGAAAGTATGCACTTATCTTTTTATATAGATAGTTTGTATTATTATTTATCAGCTTATTTAATATTTTATGTTAAATTAATTGTGTTATAATAAATATTTTTACTTGCAGTCTTCTAGTCTTGCATCTATATACGAAATGTATGTTATATACGAAATCGTAATTATGAAAACGAACTAAAGGTGTAATTGTATGCCTGGTACCCATAGTACAATGTTTGCTTACTGTGGTTCTGAGTCGATTTGTGTAAGATGTCCCCTAAAATCCCCTAATATTTATATATAAAATAAATATGATAATAGCCAGAGAGGAGACGTAAACCTAATAGCGGTGAATGAACAAGCACACTCACTGTCATCCTTAAACTCCACACACTGCGACACCCCCACTCCGCTCAACTTGTTTGTCTCCTCCCACCCCGGTTCCTTCTTCACATCCTCCCGTAGTTCGGTGTCTTCTTGCTTCACATAGATATCCTCTCGCGGGTCAGTGACCTCATGCCGTGAGTAAGCAGCATGCAGCTGCGCAGCTGGTTCTGGCTTCACACTAGGCTCCGGAGTCACGGCAGCACACATGTTTCCCTCTGGGACTGACTCTGTGACTGCGCAGAACGAGTCTGACTCTATGGAAGAAAATAAGTGAAATTTAAACTTAATATTTCAAAACAATTGTTTGTGGAGTAATTAAAGTTTCATTTGTGAACCAATACATACATAGGCCGTCAAATAATATAGGGTGCCACGAGTGCGGATCAATCTTAATGATAATAAATGGTTTTGAAGAAATCGTAAAAATATAACGTGAACCACCCTTGTTGCGCCATCTATTCGATTATAACTTTTTCTTGATTTCCGACGCACGTTTTTTCCTTAGACTTTACTTATCTTATATGGGGTTGGGGTTACATATATTTTTATTATAAGCAAAATAAACTTTTGATATGACTTCACAATAATTATGTAAACAATGTTTATCAAAAAGAACCAACTTCACAAAATGGTCTAACATGCCAAGGTTTTATGGTCTTCATTAGCAGTTCCGCTTATACGAGGGGCAAACTGAAAGTGTTTAGAATAGACAAAGCTAAAGTAATTAGGACGTTACTCTTTATTTTAATGCGTGCTTCATCTCTTTCTGACCACGCGTACAAATTTTCATTAGGATAGGATGACCCTGAAGCGCACACAGCTCATTCTACCAATGCCTTTTTGTATGGCGATTTTAGGTCCTCGGAGGTTTTGTATTAAATTCATGAGGTACCCATCGGGATTCAAGCTTTTTTGAGACAAAATAATTTAAGCAAAATTTTTTTAACAGTGTCATATGAATACTGAGGGATATCAAAAACTACTGATATACAATTTTTTGCCAGTATTTTTTATTAACTGCACAAATGTGCGATGTAAACTTTTGACGTCACTCTTGAATGACATGCTTCTCTATGATCATCCGTTGAATAACTACAAAAGCGATTAAATGTGTAATTTAAAAAATAAACAGACGTACAAGAACTAGGCTTCATTATGAAACTATAACTGAAGCCTACTGTAACTCTGTTGTTGGCTGAGCCCACAATGAAAATCGTTATAAATAGTAATACGAAAAAATTCTTAGGTCGAAATTGGAATAACGCTCGACGTACAATTTCCAAATTGCCATCAATTCTGAAACACAGATAACGACCATATTGCATATACCTCAAAAAAGTATAAAGAGTTATATTTTCATAAATAATATGCCTCTTTTTGTTGTATGATCTCTAAGTAGCCTTTTCTAAGAACTTTCAGAGTTGCCTACGTAGTTGTGCCATTCTCGAGAATGTTCTCCATTTAATATGGGAAATACAGCACAACAGTGGCGGTACTTCCATACAAGCCCAAAAGCCGGGCTTGCCTTAGTTGCCTTACCGAAATTACGTAGTGATAAGATCAATAATCAATACAGATTATTTTTAAACCGCGCGCCAAATGAACCCGTATTATCAAATTCAAGCAACAGCGCGCGGACCGCGGCGCCAGCGTGTTGCAAATTTTTGCCGTAGTGGCGCCTCGTCCGCGTGAAAGAAATCAGGCGTAGAATGTTCTAGCTATCCTGCTCGCACTCGTTGGCCTACAAACCGCCATAGATCGATGTAACTATTTGCTGGTATGTATAGCAATTTTATAAGGCGATTTAAGCCTGGCTTTTGGCGTGAAGTTAGCTGCATAAGTTCACACGGGCACGCGTTTACTTCAAGTGTATTATTATTTAGTCGAGTCGGAAGTAACGAAAGCTCAATTTATTTAAGTGAATTTGAATTAAGTAGTGAATGTGGATTTGTTCGTTTGTTGTGACGTTTATAAGTGTTAACAATTGATGAAGTTGTTTCTTGTGACGGTTTTAGATGCGTCCACATAATATTACTCAACGAAGGCAAGGTAAAATCGTTGAACTTTGTAGAAAAACGGGATATCATGTCAGCGCCAAAACCACCACCCGACTTGTGTATTCTCAGAAAAGTCAGTCGCATTAAGAGAAAATTTTGTGCAGCCGTTTACAAAACACAAGGATTGTTGGTTTACTCCAATTAAAGCGTAATTAAAGTAACAGAGAAAGAAGGTAGGCTCTCTGATATGTTTGTAAAATTCTATCTAATAGTTATAGTAGTACCTACTATGCCCTGTGCGCTTTGATAGCTCGCCGCGATACTTACGCTAGCAAATTCATTGATTCTTCATGTTCAAAGTGAGATTGGACATTTATTACGAAAACATATCTTTCGGCTTGCCTTACTCCGAAACCGTAGGCACGCCACTGCAGCACAACTCTGGTTCCACTTCACCAAAATGGTGCATTATGAATGCAATTGCACAATTATTATTGTATATTGTGCAGAATATCTAAATCACTACAGTTATGCTGATTATATTTGAAATTTCCCTCAATTTAGATTAAGACCCGTGGTTAAATCACTTTCGCCATACAAAGGAAAGTGATGTAATACTATAGTTCGTTTTTTTTAGCATTAGAAAGAACTTGAAAGAAGGTAAGCGATCTTGACATGTCTTTTAATTGAAAAACGGTTTTTATAAATCAATAACTGTTACTTATGAAAGCAGAAGAATATAAATGATCGTATTAGATTCATCATTGTTGCATATTTGCCGTAACTTATTTTTAAAATGTGTTTTTCAATTAAAAGACACATCAAGATTGTTTACCTAATTTCTAATGCTAAAAAAAACGAAGTATAATGTTTGGGCAAGTGCAGTACATGTGATGTGAATGTATCAGCTATGGGCTGCTTGTGCATTCATATATAATGTAATATAAATATCCCTATAACTAACCACAGTGAATTGGCAGCCAGAATACTATACAACAACGCTTAATTTCTTTATTGCTACTAATACTCTTATACAACCTACAAAATAAAGGACTCTACTCGAGATTTAAAAGACTCGTAAGTTTACTTAGCGTAGTCTCGTAAAAACGAGGAGGATTCTTCAAATTTAAACTGAAAAGAACGGGGTACTACCAACACTACCGTTAGCGTCTGATGCATGGGGTAAGTAGTTACTTACCGAGTGTGTCCTTGGGGCGTGCGGGCCGCGCCCCCGCCCCGTCCCATGAGGGCTCCGTCTTCATCACCACTGCCTCCATCCTGACCCGACGGTGACCGTATTGACGAAGCAAGACACCAACACTGCACTACCGAGATGTATACAAGCCGATATCAACGGTGGAATACAGTTACACTTGTGTAGAGGTCATTTATTGATAGTTAATATACGAATAGATGAAAATGTAATAAGGATTAAACACAATGAAAACCGGAAAATAACTATAAAAATAAACAATCCGGACAATCAATACGAATTCGATTGGCAAATGGCAGTGAGGTGAGGGATGGGTGAGGGCAGATGAAAATGACATTTTCAGTGTGACCAACTAAAAGCTGTAATAGACGGGCGTACTGGACCGAGACCTTGGTATTGTCCGAGGCCTGTGAGTATTAAAGGCCTGCTACACGGTCGCCGACAAGCCCCCAAACCGCGTGGCCTTGGTCTGTCCCGGACCGTGTAGACGGTTGTTACCAACAAAATTTGACCAAAACTGTCCAAGGACAGACCAAGGTCAGACGGTTAGAAGGCTTGTCGGCGACCGTGTAGCAAGCCTTTTATATTCTTTGGTGGAAGGTGGTTCGCTGTACGTCCATTAAGGCCCCATACGGACGGCAGCTTTTTCAACGCGCGTTAAAAAAGCGTTTGAATGACACAAATGGATAACCATGTATCTATTCACACGACAGCGGTGGCGCTTTTTATCAAGCGTTATTGGATTTTGGACTTTAGGCCTTGGTCGTTAAATTGAATTTAGAGTGCGGACAGATTCAAGTGCTTTTTTAACGCGCGTTAAAAAAGCTCTCGTGCGAATGGGGGCTAAGGGCACACTAAGTTAGGGTTACCAGATGACAGGAATTTTCCTGACATGCCAGGAATTTTGACCTTTTGTCAGGAATGGGGACGGAACACGAAAATGTAAGGATTTTTTTGAATTGATAGTTTTTTTTTATTAAGTACCTTTTTATTTACTTAAATTAATCCAAAACATTGTAAAAAAATAATAAATGAGATCAACTCAACTTATCAATAACTTCGTAATTATTAATTAACAAATCTTTACTCAACGTAGGTACATACATAGATGTGTTAGAAATCGAATCGATGATACGATACGCCGTAGCGCAGCGACCCGAAGTGGATCTTGGCCTCTGACACTAAGGAACGCCATGCTTCTCTGTCTAGCGCCGTTTCTGTCCAATCGACGGCACCGAGCTCGTGTAGATCTTTCACGACCTCATCGCACCAGCGATACCTAGGACGCCCAACCGGTCGTCGACCATCCGGACGGCCCGAGTACGCTCTCCAAACCGCTCGATCTTCACCCATACAGACCACGTGCCCGAGCCATTGGAGTCTTGAGGCTTTCGTTTCTCCTACTTTAGTGACTCGGCCACTAGATCTTCGATTTCCTGGTTCCTGCGTATCCTCCACGAGCCATCTTCCATCTTTTTGATTTAAATATTTCATTCATATTAGTCCATCAATTTAGGATTTAATTACAAGTAGCAACACCATCAGCTTCAATTTGTTTCATTGGCTGGATGCCTGAGGGGCTACCGCGAAAACAGAAATTCGCAAATTGCGGGGATTTTTCTCTGTCACTCTAATTACACCGTCGTTGGAGTAAAAGAGAAAGATCCCCGCAATTTGCGAACTTCGATTTTCGCGGTTATAGCCCTGTCATGTATATTGTTGCTACATCAATGACTTCCTTGCCATAGAACAAAACTATACTATATTCGAGACAATCCTAAAAACGTTATTTACTGAGCTAACCATACAAAATCACAGAAGAAATAATAGTACTACCGTACAGAAAGGACACTTCCTACAAACCCGAAGTTTGACAGCGATTCAGGGTCGAATCATGCTATCCTTTTCTAATAGCACTATCCCTTTCGGCTATTTAGGGTTATCAAAATTCAAGTGATTATCTTATCTGTGGTCGTGCACGCACAAGGAAGTCAAGCTGTGTGCCAACCCTAATAACTGGTCGGAGCAATGCTGAGCCGAACGGTGCCGAGTTCGACCGAAGTCAGGAGTGTCTCCCCACTGACAAAATGTAGTGTCACAAGACTCACAAGCGCATCAAAGGACACACACTGGGGAAAAGCCATACGTGTGCGAGATTTGTAAGAATCATTTTGTGAGGTCGGATACGTTGAAGACACATGAGAGGACATACGGAAGAGAAGCCATACTCCTGCACCCCAAGCACATGATTGGCGCGACAGTATCTCGCGGCGAGATACACTACCCGTCTTTTACTATGTTAACAAAAGAGGGACGGGTAGTCTATGTCGCCGCGAGATACTGTCGCGCCAATCATGTGCTAGCCCGGCTGTGGAATTTGCGATAAAGCGTTTGCTGCGTTGAGTACTTTGAGGAATCATAAACGTATTCATTCGTGAGTCCATGTGCGCATAAATATTTTTGCTCTTCCTTGAATGCAATTATCACCTTTTAGTATCCTTAATTTTAAATTATACGAAAGATAAGGATTAATTTCATTTATTTCTCTCGTTTCGTTGGCTTTACATTAATTCTTATATTTATTTACTTTTCTTTTATAACTTATGTGTTGTACATATATGTATAATATAGTCCTACATATGAATTCTGCTCAATGAGCCCTGTGCCATGATCACGGCGTATTCGCTCGGAGGCTCCGCAGTGCTTTGGCTTGAAGCACCAGGCGCCGAGACTGGGGATAGTTCCAATACGGCGTAAGTCACTTCTGGAGGTGCCTGGAAACGCATATCTGAGTTGTTGTTGTTGTTGAGTACATTTGTAACTGGTAAGGTCCATCATAATTTATAAATTTCCCTAAGTTTGAAAGCTGAAGTACATAGATGGCGGTATGCGGGGTCATAAAAATATAATTTTATAGTATCTGCCAATTTGGAATTCTTTTGCAAGTAGAGGTATACTGTCTCTACCAAGTATACATGTGTCTTAAAGTATCCGTTACAATCTAATTGTTCTACATGTAGGGAGTAGGGACTTACATAGTTTTGTTGAGCTATTAGAGAATATTGACACGTAGTCTGATTCGTTACTTTTGATGCTGATTGCACAGCACCATCTACATCAGCGGTCAAACTATTCTTACTTTTCACATCTCATCTACAACTCTGGTTTGATGATCCAAATGCTCACCTTTTTACCGTACAACTGTACTTCCTTGGAGAGGTTGACGTACAAGTCCTCATCTTCGTCTTGTACCGTGCGAGCGGCGGGCGCGGGGTGTGCGGAGTGTGCAAGGGGTGCGGGGTGTTCCGGGTGCGATGACCGACGCCGCCGGCGCCGGCGCATCGCCCACAGTGCTACGGCCAGCAATACTGCTACTAGTAGCACAGGCAGGACGACTGCCAGTACAGTGTGCGTGTTAACTGAAAACGAGTTATTTTTAATTTTTAGGGGCATACTACGAAAATGTCGCTGAAGCCTTTGCCTTGTATTGGGAGCTACATCAATGAAATCCCTAGTTAGTCAAGTTAGGAAATAGTATTATTGGGTCTCAATACTCTCAATATTTTCAGAAGTACGACGTTCGGGAGACGCTATACTGTGGGGTCATACCACTAGTTTCCTGCAGTAGCAATGTACTGGTATTCGATCTCGCTATCTCTCCGTAGAACTTGCTCTGCCACGATCCATCCTCGAGCCGTATGTGATTGAGATATCCCTGCGCACAGAACAGTTCGTTCCCGTGATAACTCGCGTTGAGAAACAACTTTAGGATATTCAGGTTTGATGACACATTGTAGTTTTGGTTTTCAGGTATTGTGATATTATCGGCATCTGAAAATTATTAATAATTACAGAAGCGAGTATGATAATTGAAACCGTTTAAGTAAAAAATAATGCAATCTAGGTGGAATTAAAGTAATTTACTCGTGAACCTATGTCAAACCTCAAATAAACTTTAAAAGGTTTCATGAGCCTTTAGCAATCGGACAAGTCGAAAACCCTTTTAGTATTTGTAAATATCTCTACAAGCACACGATCATGTCTTACTATACGCATTAACTATTAAAAAACTAAATTAATTGATCGAGAAGGAGGATATCCATTTAAGTTTAGGCAAAAATCTTAACCGATACCTACTTGTCAAATAATTATGAGTATACATATGTTGATCAAATTCATTCAGAGCAGATTTTTCAAAATACCGGAGCCATGGGGGTTTACGAGGTCTACAGCTCACAGAGCCACTAGTGTGGGTGTGATTTAAACCCACAATCCTCAATTAAAACCTAGCATTTGCTCAAATAGACGACATGGCGACAAGAACATTTCTCACCCATTCTGAACCACGTATAGCCGCGTCCGTCGACAGGCGCCCTCCCCCCACTCCCCCCACAGGCAAACTGTAGCGTGGTGTTGGCCACGAAGTATACGGGTCCATTTGGATTTATATAGAAGAGGGGGAGTTCTGCAAAAAAAACGAACAAATTAATAAATTAGATAACATTATTATTAAAACTGTTACTTAGTAGAAACTAAAATTATATTTATTCTTTACTAAACACATTAAAGTCAATTTTATTCTTTATTATGATGTCAAAGTTTACAATTAATACAATACAGAAACTAATAAAGTAAAACTGAAATGATAAATGAATCAATAAATGTAAAATAAATCTAAAAATTACCGCTGCTAACTTAAACTAAATAAAATAAAAATCTTTTTGGCGACATAATAGTTTATATTGCGTCATTTGTTCTGGTGTAGGATTCGGCAGATTCCCTCGAAACTGGCGGAATACCGCCGAACAGAATAAAAAGGAATAAGAAATAATTAATAAGTATAATAGGTAGTAGAAATGCATTATTACCGATGGGTTTGATGTCTCGTTCGAATTTGAGCGTAATCCTTCGGCTCACCAATCCCTCTGATCGCCGTTCATATTCCAACGCGGTTTTCTTCGCGCAGTATATGTCGGTCCCTTTGTCAGATTGCTCGAGGGTCTTATGTAGGCTGAGCCACATCCATTTTTCTTCAGATTCATTCAGTTGAATCATTCTTAGAAGTATATCTGACTGGTTTAATCCTGTTAAGTGAGATATTGTTTTACTTATTTAAAATAAAAATAAAAAACAAAATCAAAATATACTTTATTCATGTAAGCCTAGCAACAAGCTCTTATGAATCGTAATTAATCTTAATCTAATTATCAGAGCAATTTATTGATGTTAATATTATTCCATAATAAAATGGATTATTATACATACCAAATTTAACACTAAGAATTTCACAAAAGGATCGTCAAACATTAAAAAGATTGTATAAAAAAAATACTAGTCTAGAATTTCTAGAATAAAATCTAAATGTCAAAAAAAGCATAAGTAACAAAATTATTTACTTAACCTTAACCTTTTATACACAGAACACAACCATTATATACCAGCTATATATATTGAAATGGCATGCTATACCAGTCAATGATTATAGGACCAAACAGAGATAGTACAAAAGGGGCAAAGTTGATATCGTAAAATGGCAAAAAAAATATCATAACAGCTCATCAATATATTTGACACTTAAAAACTTATTTTGTTATTAAAAAGACGTAAAGTACCGCGAAGATACGTCCTTTTGTTTGTATCTTTTTTTTATAACATACATATAAAGGTACAGCTTAATTAGAATTCCCAACTATGCGTGATTCGACACGCACTTGGTCTGTTTTTACCTTTAGACTGGTACCAAGACAACACTTCTCCTGGCCGAGCGAACGCGTAGCAAGTAAACTTTATGAATGTCTTCTGCTTGTCTTCGAAAATGTCTGGGGTCACCTCTGGCTTGGCTGAGAAAAAATACATAAACATATTATTTATTTTATATATATGTATAGGCGACACCAATTTAAAAAGCGTATTTTAGAAAACGTACCATCTGATTTTCCGTATCCTCGATAGAGCAACGTCGTCACGTCAGACCGTGCCAGTTCACCATATGTTAACACTTTCGAGGTACCTTTTTTGGTTCTCCACTCAAAAATATATTCTAGAGCACAATAAACTTGACGACGATGAAAGTTTTTCCTTGTTTTTATGTTGATATCTGTACTATTTGGACTTAGATATATTATTTCTTTGCTGCTTTCTTGATCTAAAAATAAAGTTTATTAAAAAAGGTGTGGCCGATCCGTTATATCCTATATCGTTTTAAAGATATTATATTTGTGTGTGTTATGGCTCCTTTACACGATGGGCCAACGCCGGCCACTCCAAGGGACGCATTTATGCGTTAGAGGGAGCAAGTGATATTGCTATCTCATTCTACCGCATGGCTGCGTCCTTTGGAGTGGCCGGCGCTGGCCCAACGTGTAGAGGAGCCATTACCTGTAAGGTGCCAGTTGTAGGTGCGGCCATCCACGGGCTCGCTTCCGCGGCAGGATAACTTTAAAATGTCTTTATCAAATGTTAAGATGTCGCTGCTCGGCTCTTTCGTGACGTAGGCATCTGCATATAAAATACACACAAGGATGTACATAATATATAAACCTTGTCTAGGAACTGACTCTAACTTCGACAATAAAATATAGTTGCTTGGCTATTAAAAAAGAGTGGGACACTAAAATTTAGTTTCCAGTGCGTCACGCATATACTTAAATTAAATGGTGACGATCCGGAACAGACAATTTGAAATATTTGGGTTCCGAAAAGGAACTCCAATCAACATTTAAAGTTCGTTCAACAAGAATGTTTAAATAGGTAATGACTTGTCTACTTACCCAAAGGTAAGATATATTTTTGGAACTGAATAGGAATCAGCTGGCTCTCTCCTTTTTTCTCGAATGTGCCGTCATCGAGCACAGAACCCTTGACACAGTAAATGTGTGTATCATTATCGGATGGTTCAAGGGTCTTCCGCAGATCCGCCTTCACGTAGCCGTAATGGTTCTGCTGCTGAACCACCACCAAAAGCTTTCCTCTTGTTGTTGAGCTTGGTCCTGTAAAAGTACCTAATGTTCTGCCTAAGAAATGTGGCTGGATTGTGTGGCTGACTGACATACATACCAATTTATCCGTATAGGTATACATATTTTTACTTTTCAAATGGCGTTAGTCGCTAAAGATTGCGTTCTTGGTATTATCACAAAAAAGCTTTAAAAAAAGTGTATCTTCTGGTTTATAAGGGTAACGCGCATGTGTACAATCTAATCAGGATCATATGAGAAGGTGAATATACCTGGTAGTACCTCCTGATACCAGTAGAGCACATCTCTTTTGTTTTTTAAATAAGCCCAGCAGGTAAACTGGATAACACCGTCATGCTCGCCATCTTCAAACGTGTTGGGTGCCACCTGCACGTCGCTCTTGGCTGAAAACACAAAAACTTCTTTAACATAAGGGAGGTTGTTTCTTTCGCAGTTTTAGGGAATTTGATAGCCAAAAAAGCGATAACGGAACTCTCATTAGGTATTTCGTTATATAGGTACATTTTCTTCGTACGTAAAGAACGTAAGTACCTACATAAATAACTGAATGGCACTCTTGCTTTAAGGTTTTTGTTTGATACTTTTACATTTCCAAGTAAGTACGGAAACTCCATCGTGCAAATCATGCGTGGCTCGACGCTCACATGGCCTGCTTAATATTTGTAGGTACACACACAGTTTTTTTATTTCTACCTATGGGACTCTTTTTAATTGCATACTAACTAGATTTAGGGACCGTTTGAAAGCGCCAAGTACTAATTTTTGTCGCCTGTTTTGCGTTTGTCGATATCTTTAGAAATTAAGTTGTAATTTTCTGATAAGTATAAAATCACGAACACATGTCTACTCACTTGAAAGTGTATTGATGGTTTGAAAAACAATTGATATCTTGTCGCTCTCTGATAATATCGGAAAAATATATTTCACAAATCTGTATGACCAAGTTTTTTTGTCTTGTTTTGAGCAGTATATGTCACTATTATTATCCAACACTTCAAGAGGCAAAATCAATTGAATCGTTCTATTTTCATAAAGGTTCCCTTGTTGAATTGTTGTTAACAATTTCAGTTCTTTTGTCACTGCGTCCGGGTACTTATATTTCAGCTGGTACCACGACAGCCACTGTGATGGCTCTAAACTTGCTTGGCAAGTGAACTCCGCGAAGGGTTTCCCGTCAGGAACGTACGTGACAGGACTAACCCACGGCTCGTTATTGCTCCACGTTTCAGCTAAAATAAAAAATAATAACAACTTTCAAATTTCTCCAAAAATATTAATTTTCGCTAAACATAGGTACACGGGGGTGGGGCGAAATCGGTTTTAAGTAGATACCAAGTTCACTACCAAGACTACTAGCTGTTCAAAAATGTTCTGTAAAGTAAATCAGTAGGTATAAATTATACAACTATATAAATATTATACTTAGACATCGATAGGGATAAACTGAGCTATGACTGAAATAAATACATCACTAATGCAAAACGCGCGTTTTTAAAAATACAAAACAGCTTTGTAAACTTTGCATTAGAACTTAATTTTTTCAAATTAGAAATCGTTAAACGTTAAGTAATAACTATATATTTAATAACTTGACGGTGGACATTTTTTGCGAAAAATTGAGTTTCCGATGCGTCACACACTTATAAATATAACGTGACGTTCCGGAAAGGAAAATTACAAACAAATAGTTGTTTCTCGATTTAAAATGTTAGGTAAGCATTCGGACAAATAAAAATCATATATATATACCTAAAGTTTTAAAAGGATGTAAATCCATAAGTACTCACAATATACTCCGGTAGAATACACAAAGAAGAGTAAAGAAATACCAGTATTTTGTAATAATATATTCATGATAATTATGTACAAACTGCCGACACGTCCAATGGTAACCTTTAGGTAAATCTTGAATATCCCGTACTGACGCACTTTTCCTGTGGTTAGCGCTAAACAATGTGATATGATATAACGATGTCGATAGAGGAAAATATACAATCCATATATACATACCTATATATATATATATACTAATACAAAGGCGAAAGTGTGTTTGTCTGTCTGTTACCTCTTCACGCTTAAGCCGCTGAACCGATTTAGTTGAAATTTGGTATAGAGATAGTTTGAGTCCCGGGGAAGTATAATACGTTTAATATAATACGTATAACACCTTTCTCATATGATATGGTACGTTTCTGGCTTTATATGCATTAAAATTACGCATAAAATATATTTGATATTTTCCTCGGTCCTATAATATATTCGAGATCACTGTCCTGTGACGGGTGTCACTGGCGCGTTGCTACTGGTACTATTCCACTTCTGTAAAAGTTTGTTCATTAGGATATTTAGGATACGTTACCCATACAATAGGTTCCCTTATCTTTCATCAATACCTAATAATTGAAATCGCTTGGATCCCCACGTCACGTCACAGGCCAAGCCTAGTGTGGGGATCACTGTACTGCCCCTCTGTAACATCAAGTTATGAAATAAATATATTTCGAATTTGAATTAAAGAAAAGTCTGCAGCGATTTTGATAGCCCACGCAGTGCAACTTCTATGAAATTATGACGTATGCACTTGCACAGTGTGGGCTATTAAATCCGCTGCAGACTTTTCTTGGTATGAATCTACAGATAGGTTGTTGGTAGATTTTGTAATTTTGAGTTGGTCACACAGAAAATGTCACCCAAGTGTCAGTGCATTGAATGCATAGTGAGGTTATGTTGCTGTTTTGTATCAATTTTGTATATTATCAGTATTATCACTTATTGTCATTGTTACCATATCCATTTTGTTCAGTTGACTATTACTTTCATCCATCAATTCCATCTTTGTAACCCTTGAGAATTGACCTTTTACAAGTGGATAACCGTGAATTCCGTTGTATGTTTTTGTTGACGAACTCATCAGTTACCGAGTACTGTATCTGTGCAACGTAGCGCTCCGGTAGCAAGGAGATGGAGCCCTCGTGGGACCCGGGGACCGCCCTTCCAACGGACACACGCGGTGAGACTTGAGACGAGCTGTGTTCACAATTTTCTAATACTAATCTATACTAATATTATAAAGGCGAAAGTGTTGTTTGTCTGAATTGAATGATTGCTATAAACCACATGAAAATCCGTTCATTAGTTTTTGAGTTTATCGCGAACATACAAACAAACACACAAACAGACAGACGCGGTGGAGGACTTTGTTTTACAAGGTGTAGTGATTTCTCTTTATCGTGACTATATTATAGGGAAATTAAACAGAAGTTGCCTCTCACACATACAATGTTAGATGATGAATTTGGTCTGCAGGGCAAGTGACAGAGGCCGTGTCTCCGGAGCCGGGGGGCGTCCAGGTGGAGGTTGTGTATGTGAAGCAGGAGCCGGTATGGGATGACACCAGTGAGTCCGGGGCCGCGATACAGCCGCAGGAGATGGGGCTTATGGAGCAGGGTAAGTGTATAGAACTTATAAAATGTATGAATACTCTTTTTATTTCTTTTCTACATCATAATACATGTCCTAATCAATTTTCTTTTTGGATACAATCAGTGGCGTAGCTAGGGGAAGCGGCGGGGGCGGTCTGCCCCGGGTGTCACCTATTTAGGGGTGACACCCGACCGTGAACATCAGTAGTGCCACCTATAAAAATTCGTAAAATGAAACCGCTGGAGTAAATCCTGAGCTATTTAACAAAAATTACAATTACTCTTTTTAAATATATTTTACAATTTTGATTGAATTTTGGGGTGACACCCACAATTTCCGCACCAGGTGCCACCCATGCTAGCTACGCCACACTACAATCTTTTTGGAAAAAAAATTAAGAGTTTATTCAAAGTTTGAACTGAATGAAAGAATTCAGTTAATAACTAGTAAAAACAAAGTTAATCTAGAAGTATCCAATTAGTTATAATTGCAGTTTCGTGTAATGTACTATTACTCTATATAAATTTTTAGTCTTTAAGAACAACCACTGTACTATACTTTTCTCAATAAATTATTTGTATTTGTATTGTATTTGTAGTTATTCTGTGACATAGTTAATAAATTTTTCTTTCTATCCTGTCACCATGTGCTGGGGTGTAGGGCTCGAATCTTTTTCTTCCACTGACTCTGGTCCTGGGCAGCTTGGGTAGCCTCCTCCCACCATCCCTAATACATCCAGCTGTTGCTCCACAGAACGGCGCCATGTAGATTTAGGGCGACCATGTTTTCCGATTGCCAGGTGACTTCCAGGTCAGGGCCACTTTGTATAGGTGGGTGTCAAGTTTGTCTGAGGATATGCCCAATCCAATGCCATTCCCGCGTCTGGATCTCCTTGTCTAGTTAAGTAAACACTTTTGGGTTGCGGGGATCCTAGCAGGTGGTGTAGGTTGGGTTGGTAGGTTTATCTGACAATAAATGATTACTTACTTACTTAATAAGACGAGCCTTGCAGAACACGGTATATTGCATGATGTGGGTGTGATCTGACATGGATGACTTACATGTTCGCTTAATTACGTAGGTACAGGTACAGCGTAGTCTATGTTCTAAGTTTCTATACCGAAGGCAGAGCAGAGAGAGCTAGAGCGAATGGTGTTGGAGTTTACATACGGCAATCGTTCATTGGGAGAGCGGAGTGAACGGGATATCTCACTCGCACTACCTAGACCAATCAGTGATCCGGTCTTCAAATGAAGGCCGGGTCAATGCAGCCAATATTTACAATTGTAGTTCAATGCAGCCAACATTAACATTAGAATTAAAGGCTAGCGCGACGGCGCAACGCCACACACTTTATTGTACGAAAAGAAAGGAATAATCCGACGCGACGCGACGCGGCGCGGGCGCAACGAGATCGCCCACGTAGGACACTTCTATAGGTATCAAAGGATTGATTCACCCCGCGCCGTATCGCTTGGCTTCGCGTTCGCGTGTTGTTCGCCTACGTAGTACGCTGCGTTACACTAGATAAAACAAAAAGGTGTAGTACAAAGACGAACTTATCCCTAAGAGGAATTTCTTCCAGTTAACATATAGCCTAAGGAGTAATTAAAAGTTATACCTGCCTTAGAGTAATAATGATATAATAAACTATGTACTATATTATATTGCCTTAATGCAGTTGTTGTTTTGTTTTAGTGAGCGTGAAGGTAGAGGGGGGGCTCGTGAAGACGGAGCCCGCTGATGAGGGGGAGGGAGAGAGCAGGACGGCAGGCGAGTGCGGGAGCGAGACCGAACTAGACACGAACGGTAATTAATTCACAATTACACAGGCCTAATAAATACGATACGAAACAATACAAATATTCTTTATTGCTCACCAATATGAAAAAGAACATGACATACAAATTAAGCACGTAACTTAAACTGTTGTAAATTTGTACGTACATCTGTCTTGTTCCAGAGAGCGGCATCTTTCGGCGGACCCGCGCGGGACTCAAATCAGCCCGTTCTCAAGTGTGTCATATATGCACACAAGAGTTTAAGAAAATTAACAAATTCAAGGCACACATGAAAACACACAGGAGTGAGAAGCCTTTGTACTGCGAGCAGTGCGACAAGCGGTTCAACTGCGTGAACACTTTAAAGGTTCATCAGCGAACTCACCGGCCGCACTCCTGCGGGACGTGTTACAAGACGTTTGCACTACTCAGTGACTTACAGCACCATGAACGAACTCACAAAGGGGAGAAACCTTACTGCTGTTCCACGTGTAAGAAAGAGTTCGCTTATCCGTCCCATTTAAAGCACCATGCGAAAATACATACTAATGAGAAACCGTTCGCGTGCAAAGTCTGTAACACTGCGTTTTCGAAACTGAACAATTTGAAAAGACATGAATTTATACATACGGGAGAGAAACCATTTGTGTGCGACGTGTGCAAAAAGGAGTTCGCTTTTTTGGTTGCATTAAAAGTACACATTGGAATACACAAAAACGAGAAACCATACTCTTGCGATATATGTAGAAAGAAGTTTACACAAAAGAGCTATTTACTGACACATGCGCGAATACATTCGGATGATAAGCCGTTCGTGTGTGAAGTGTGCACAAAGGCGTTTAGGGGCTCGAGTGCATTGAGGAGGCATGAGCGGATACACACGGGGGAGAAACGTTACTCGTGCAGAGTCTGCGCGTACGAGTTTACAGATTTGAGTAATCTGAAGAGACATGAACGACTCCAAGTTTGCCTGAAGACATAACAAGTGATAATAATAAGTCTACATTTAAATCTGTTTAAAAAACCATTACCATACATCGTAGTAATTGATCACCAACTTTAAGTTACATAACTATAGTTCGTTTTTTTAGCATCAGAAAGAACTTGCAAGAAGGTAAGCGATCTTTTTTTAATCTTGACGTCTTTTAATTGAAAAACGCTTTTTAAAAACCAAAAACTATTACTTATGAAAGCAGAAGAATATAAACGATGGTATTAGATTCATAATTGTTACATATTTGCCGTAACTTATTTTTAAAATGTGTTTTTCAATTAAAAGACACATCAAGATTGTTTACCTTTTTTCTAATGCTAAAAAAAACGAGATATAGAGACTGATGACCCCACATTCAAACTCATTGTTGAGTTTTGTGGGGCTACGACTACAGCCACTGTATCTTATTTTATTAAATATATAAATAAGTAGTGCCAGGTCCGTATAGTATGTCGATTTACAAGAATTGTGAATTCGCAGTCTATCATTTTAAGAAATTAAAGTAAGTGCGGCTGGATTACTGATAAGTGTTAACTCAATTAATTTAAAGATTTGTTGTACTATTAAAACTATATGAATCTCTCAAATTCAAAATGATTAAATAATTGAATTGCGTTAATTGGAAATTGGAATGTACTTATTTGTATTTTTTGCGAAAACCTTCTAGATAGGTGCAGCCTGGAATAGAGTTAAGGTGCGTCCATATCTAACATGCGAAGCGTAATCGTTAGATGTGAACGCACCTTTAAAGAAACTTGTGCAATATGATTAAAAAATATTAAAAAAATAATAATACCAAGTGCTTGTTAATATTGTTTTATTTCATTACCAGAGATGTGACTTATATAGGATAAAAGTATCTAAGATACAGTATACAAAATACGTATTTTCATGTTGAATTTAGATACTTTCTTTTGGTATCTTAGTATTTTGTAAATACTTATTTAATTTTATATACAACTAATTTCAATTTTATTTTAATAACGTATTTAGAGTTTCGTGTGGTAACTTAACGCAGTTCGACATTTCAATCGACTTTGTAAATTGTAACTGTTAGTGTGAACCGCGAAAATAAATCAAAGTTCGCATGTTACAGTCCCGTTCAGCTAAATATTATATATGGTGCTAACAAATTAGTTACCGATAGTTTTTGGCTAGTTTTTAGGGTTCCGTATGTACCCAAAGGGTAAAACGGGACTCTATTACTAAGACTCCGCTGTCCGTCCGTCCGTCTGTCACCAGGCTGGATCTCACGAACCGTGATAGCTAGACAGTTGAAATTTCTGATGATGTATTTCTGTTGCCGCTATAACAACAAATACTAAAAAGTACGGAACTCTCGGTGGGCGAGTCCGACTCGCACTTGTCCGGTTTTAATTAATAATCGATTCGGATGATTCGAACGGTGTATCCACAAAAAGTCGAGATCTAAATGCCAATTAGTAAAATGGTTTGAACTAAGAATTCGTGTTGTCTCTTCTGTTTGATCGAATACGAATACGTCAGAAGAATATATATTCTATAGATCTTTTTAAGAGCTACATAATAGGGCTCTTCTAAGTTGGACTAGTCACTAGGTGAACTAGCTTCGTCTTTGGCAAACTTTACAGAGTCATGCTAAACGCTCTTAAGATTCATGATATTCATTCGTGACGATCACACGATATGTTAGAAAACGTACAGATCTGTTGTTGCAAAATCGTTTCAGGTGTATCTTGCCTGTGGATTCGTTCATGTAGCTTTAAATTCATCGATTGTGTGAATCTTTTGTCACATTGTTTACATGCGTATGGTTTCTCCCCTCTGTGTGATCGCTCATGTAACTTCAAATTGGCCAGTTTTATAAAGCTCTTCGGACATATCTTGCACTCGTAAGGCTTTTCCCCGGTGTGCGTTCGTTCGTGAAGTACCAACGTGCTTCTTTGTGCAAACTGCTTCCCACAAGTTCTGCACGAGTGTGGCCTCTCTCCCGTGTGAATCCGCTCATGTACATGCAAAGAACTCGAATTTGTAAACTTTTTTTCACACACCATGCACTCGTACGGTCTTTCTCCAGTGTGTATTCGTAGATGATGATTTAAATTCCGTGAATTCGCGAACTTATTATGGCAGATTGTGCAGGTGTATGGTTTTTCTCCCGTGTGGACTCTTGAATGTCTGTTCAAATGGTATGCATCTGAAAATACTTTTTGGCATGTGTCGCAGATGTAAGTCTTGAGTACTAGTTTACTACTGGACCCTTTTGTCTTGCTCCCACTCTCGCCTGCAGCCTCGTCCGCCTCTGCAGGCTCCGGCTCCACCTCCACCGTTTCTATTGACGTCAGGCTGTTTTTAATCTGTGGATCTCGTGCAGTCTCACTCCCGCATGGTGCCGTCTCGCTCTCAGACTCGACTACTGTCCCCCCCGCCCCTGCGGAGTCCTGCTTCACATCCACCTCGACTGGTACTGTAGACAATAGACAACTATTATTGTAGCAACAATCAAAACAAAACCTTGGTAATGTTATAAGATGCCAAAGTTATATCATCACAGGCTTTTGCATCTATTGCAGATGATTTATGCATTGCTGTTTAGACAATGGGTTTGGTGACTGTGGAGGCCGATGCATCAGTGGCACGACCTCTCACATTTTTGGCAGTTAGTCCCAAAGTTAGTGAACCAGAATAATAACACAAAAATAAACTGTGCAAGTGACAATAGTGGAGTAATGATGTTTGTGAACTTGGCTGGACTTGATATGAATGTGAGGACAAGGCTTATACTTTCCCCTCTAGAATGGAAAGTCAGGTGTCAGACGCCTTTGTAAAAACTAGTACTTATACCAATTCTATGTGTTGGTATTAATACCCCCAGGTACCCATCAAGATGACATAAAGTTAAACAAGACTGTTACCACAGTATGTGTAGACCATTTTAGGCCGTTGGACAGTCTCCGGTCCCAGCACAATCTCTTCTTTAACCTCATCTTCGGAGTACAGTTTGGCAAGCGGGTCTGCCTCACACGAAGCCTCCTTCTTTACATGCTCCGGTGCCGGCACCTCTTCTTTAACCACATGTTCCGATTGTTCCATGTGCATGTTGGTTGACATGTCTGCCTCGCTCACTGCGCTGTCCGACCATGATGGCTCTTCCTTAACAACCACTGTAAGAGAATAGGTATTGTTATTTAGTAATGTTAGTAAATAATAATAAAAACTTTATTTTTAGATAAAACCAATATGTGGTCACGGAAAGACCACAGCGGTGCAACTCAGCTGAAACATTGGAATTTAAGGTAAAAACAATGAAGTTATATTGCGGTAGACCCATTTGTGTGATTGAATATGTGTACAAAATGTGAGAGTTTAAAGTAGTATGTACATTACAAATATTAATAGAGTACTTGATTTACATAATTATTTCTAGATTGATGCTTACACTTAAATACAATCGAGGTGTGCAAATGGGAAGCCAAAGCCATCATATTATATGAATATGTCATTAGTGCAAAAGGGGCAGACTACTAATGAAAAAACATGACTTCCTTTGAGCTTCATAGTGGCCGCTAGCGACTTGAATGTACCAAAATGTAAGCTTAGCAGATTAGAAAACACGGAAAGTTGTATTCACTATTCAGTTATATCTTGAACAATATTCTTACAAAAGCAAATAATTAATACATTTTAAATTAATTCAATACTTCCAATGTCACTGCAAATCTTTATATTTTTGTCGCACTTTTGATATTTGACAAGCAATCTCGGACATTGTAAATCTTTGGTTAGCACATTACAAATATTGATTGAGTACTTGAGTTGTGCTAAGGAAAGTGACCTCTTAAATACTCATATTACCTGATTTAAATGGTGCAGTTGGTCCCATGTCTTAAACTAGCTTGATACTTTCAGCCTTTCAGCCTCTTCAACTAAATCCAGCCCTTGTGTTTTGTACGACTCAATAAGGAGTCAACTGATCAGTACTTTTTTAAAACACCTTGCCAATATTGACAATCGGAATGACTTGATGTAGTGGTGTATTTGCTTTCAAATCTCGTTTATTGTTATCAATGTTATTTTCCATATCTTGTCCCAATTGAAATATGCATTGAATATTATTTTATTATTGCGCAAATAGGAGGCAACGCCACGCCAAAGCGACGCCGAAGCGCGACGCGCGCATGTTATGATGTAAGCTGTCACTGTCAGTGTCAAAGTTATCAAACAAACAAATCTGCTTGACACTGGCGGTAAAGGCTTCTACAGATATTGCAACAAATGTCAAACTACTTTATAGGAATCTGTGTGCTTATTTTAAGTAAGTAAGCGTATTTATTTAGTCGAAAATAATTTCTTTGGCTTTTTATTACAAACTTATTAACCATTCAAAATCAATAGTTACTAGTGCTTTTTAAAAACGAATAGAATATTCTGTGGTTTCGTTTATTAAGTGTAATATCGAGGAGACCAAGCTTTTCTCGGAAAACAATAATTATAAAAACTCAATAATGCACGTTTTCATAGCTACATCGATAAAACCTAGTCACATCGATTTTTCGCCCCTGAAAGGTATACGAGTAAGATATAATATATCCCACCAAAAACATAAATGTAAAAAAGGAGAGCCAAGTTCAATACAAAAAATATGCTTGGCTGTGGGGTTCGCCGCAAAAAGAATGGAGATTTAAATAAGTGCCAAGGTCTATGCAAAATCCAAATATGTATTTATAGGAACAAAATAACATTATAAACAAGTATTAAACTCTATTTCTTTGCTCTATTGGATACCTATAACAATTGCTGTTATTTAAAAAAATGTGAGATCTTAAAGTAGGTTAGATTTGACTTAGCCAGTTTTCATTACATCAATCATTTTATAATGTTATTCAACATATATAAATATATATATATTGTAATTCTGATAAAATCTGGCCAAGCCAAATCTAACCTACTTTAAGATCTCACATTTTTTTAAATAACAGCAATTGTTATAGGTATCCAATAGAGCAAAGAAATAGAGTTTAATACTTGTTTATAATGTTATTTTGTTCCTATAAATACATATTTGGATTTTGCATAGAACTTGGCACTTATTTAGATCTCCATTCTTTTTGCGGCGAACCCCACAGCCAAGCATATTTTTTGTATTGAATAAGGATATCTAGAAGCCCAAATTTCATATCTTCATGAAATTTGGGCTTCTAGATATCCTTATGGATGTAATTAAACACACGTAGTTTTATGTGTTTACGTTAAAGATGTTTTGAGTTATGGAAGGGTCAAAAGTGGCACCAAGTGGTTCGTGTAATATTACACTCGGCGCTGGCTAGCCAGTTCCTTTGCTTGAACTTGGCTTGACACGCTGCCGCGTGTGTAGATAGATCAAAAAGCCGTAATTAACAACCCAATATCAACCTTCGCGCATTTCGCCGAGGCGCACGATGTCGCGCCGCACCGCGCACGACACGACGGCCGTGACGTGACGTTCAAACAGTTGAATCATTTTAATCTTGATTGTATAGTCAGACCGTAAAAAGTCTGCACCGGTGTTTCATTATTGTACTGGTCTTTTAGGGAAGAATTATTTATGGTCAACGGAGTGATTTTTAAAGATATGTCTGTGTTGATACCGCGAGTCTTGCGATCAACAATGTTAAATATAGTACACGAGGGTCATATGGGCATAGATCGATGCAAGCGGCGCGCGAGACAAGTGATGTACTGGCCTAACATGTCACGTGATATCGAGCTCATGGTGAGACGATGTGCCACCTGCCAGGAGTGCTCAAACGCCCCGCCTAAGGAGCCACTATTACCCATTGCTATCCCTAAACTTCCGTGGGAAAAAGTTGGTGCAGATATTTTCGAAATAAGAAAAAAATATTTCCTAGTTTTGGTGGATTATTATTCCAACTATGTTGAAGTGTGCAGTTTACCAAATATTTCCTCCAACATTGTGATAACTAATATAAAGGAAATATTTGCACGTCACGGAATACCCGACACTTTGATTACAGATAATGGGACCCAATTTAGTAGTCGCGATTTTAAAGAATTTACAAAAAAATGGGATTTTAATCACGTAACATCATCGCCAAATTATGCCCAGGCTAATGGAAAGAGTGAACGCGCAGTTCAAACGGTAAAGTTAATGCTCAAAAAATCAATTTTAAGTGATAGCGATTTTTATTTAGCACTTCTAAACTACCGAAATACGCCCCGCGACGGTTTGAGCTCCCCTGCGCAGCTTTTGATGAGTCGCAGATTAAGATGTAAACTACCAGTTCACCCAGAATTATTAAAGCCGCAACCTGTTGACTCATCTGAACACAACACAATGTTACTTAATCAGCATAAGGCCAAAGTACGGTACGACGTACATTGTAAGGAATTACCTCCACTTGACATAGGAGATGACGTAGTATGTGTAGAAGGAAAAGCTAGGACTCGCGCCACTGTGGTGGGTAAAGCCGCGACTCCTAGATCGTATATAGTTCAAAATAAGACGGGAGGTAAATTCCGACGCAATCGTCGTCATTTGATAAAATGTATGGTCAGTGACGAGCCGGTGTCCCCGAAGTCCGAGCCGCCGCAGCCATCAGCTGACTGCGGGGAGGAGTTCAAGGACGCCTGCGAAGATATCGGTCAATCGGAAACATGCGAAAACCCGTCTTATGATAACGCCCAGAAGGCAGATAATCAACAAACACATGCTTCCGATGGACCGACAGTCATAATGACGCGTAGGAAGGCGAAATTATTCGCCGAAAATCAGTCTAAGAAGTAAAATATGTTAAACAGAATTCAATTAAAAATACTCGTTACGTATATAGCCTACGCATAGGTATTTGTTATTAAAATAGCCAACTATATAACTTAATTATCAAATTAATTTATACTAAGTCGGAATAACCGAAGTAATTAGATCTTATTTAGTTCACCGTAAGGTTTAAAATCACCTGTCTAATTTTAACATCATAGTAAAATTATGATATCACGGTTTCATTTTGAACCTTACAGTCTCTTATCTTCTCTTATTTAAGGTGTTTGGTGCATTATAGACATTATAGTTATACAACCGTGAGTTTATATCACACATAGAAATAAGTTTCATTATGCTTTGAATTAATTGGCTAGTATTATACTTACTTGTAATAAGTTAAAGATAAACAGTTACTTCAGAAAAACCAATAGGTCGTTTAGACGTAGGTTTAAAAAATATATCGGTCATACTTATAACTAAAATATATATAGGTATATATAGTGTAAAGTTTCCTGATAAATATTGCAAAAAAAAACGGGAATAGACTAAGTAATGTATACATTGATAAGATTGTAGAATGTAATGTGTGGTGTGACAGATAATGTATGTTACAAAACAACAAATTGTTTAGTTATTTAAGAAATTCCTTTTGGGGGAGATGTTGTAGGTATCTGTAAGTTTAGGGTTCTACCCTCTTATGTTTTAATAAATCAGTTGTTGTCAAGGACTCGTGGTCCGCAGCCGCGCGCCCTATGCGAGGGTCGTCCAGCTCGCGCAACGGGAGCCCTTCTCGCTCAGGCTGACGGTTGTGCCGAGAGACCACGATCTGTTGCAGAGGTATTTCAGCGAAGCCGCCTACAACCCTGAATCGAACCAGCGGCACATTGAAATGCCGGCGCCGATAACCGAGCACGAGTCGCGTCTGTTCGACGCGTACCGAAGGCCGAGGGCCGCGCTACCGGCCCCGCAGGCGCCGCGGCGGGAGGACCCGGAGTACGCGAGCGTGGCGTCGCTGGCGCCCTCGCGGTATGACGTTCCGCGTCTACCCACTACACCCCACCATTTGTTGCATGATAGTAGGAGAGAATCAGACACATCGCTACCATCATCGGCCACAGAAAGCAAAGACAGCCTCGGCTCCTTCGACTCGAACTCAACCCTAACCGGCAGAGAACTAGACGACTCGATTATCCTATCCCGAATACGAAAGAGTCTCGAACAGAAAGAGGCTTTCCTCAGACGACCGAGCCAACCCACCGGTTGGGTCACCCCCGACGTCCCACCGCCCATAAAACAAAAAGAGTTCTACGCGAGGCCACAGAAGTTACAGAAACCAGCGTGGCCTCCCCCTTCTAGGCTTCACCATGTACTATTCCCGTTTTTTTTTGCAATATTTATCAGGAAACTTTACACTATATATACCTATATATATTTTAGTTATAAGTATGACCGATATATTTTTTAAACCTACGTCTAAACGACCTATTGGTTTTTCTGAAGTAACTGTTTATCTTTAACTTATTACAAGTAAGTATAATACTAGCCAATTAATTCAAAGCATAATGAAACTTATTTCTATGTGTGATATAAACTCACGGTTGTATAACTATAATGTCTATAATGCACCAAACACCTTAAATAAGAGAAGATAAGAGACTGTAAGGTTCAAAATGAAACCGTGATATCATAATTTTACTATGATGTTAAAATTAGACAGGTGATTTTAAACCTTACGGTGAACTAAATAAGATCTAATTACTTCGGTTATTCCGACTTAGTATAAATTAATTTGATAATTAAGTTATATAGTTGGCTATTTTAATAACAAATACCTATGCGTAGGCTATATACGTAACGAGTATTTTTAATTGAATTCTGTTTAACATATTTTACTTCTTAGACTGATTTTCGGCGAATAATTTCGCCTTCCTACGCGTCATTATGACTGTCGGTCCATCGGAAGCATGTGTTTGTTGATTATCTGCCTTATGGGCGTTATCATAAGACGGGTTTTCGCATGTTTCCGATTGACCGATATCTTCGCAGGCGTCCTTGAACTCCTCCCCGCAGTCAGCTGATGGCTGCGGCGGCTCGGACTTCGGGGACACCGGCTCGTCACTGACCATACATTTTATCAAATGACGACGATTGCGTCGGAATTTACCTCCCGTCTTATTTTGAACTATATACGATCTAGGAGTCGCGGCTTTACCCACCACAGTGGCGCGAGTCCTAGCTTTTCCTTCTACACATACTACGTCATCTCCTATGTCAAGTGGAGGTAATTCCTTACAATGTACGTCGTACCGTACTTTGGCCTTATGCTGATTAAGTAACATTGTGTTGTGTTCAGATGAGTCAACAGGTTGCGGCTTTAATAATTCTGGGTGAACTGGTAGTTTACATCTTAATCTGCGACTCATCAAAAGCTGCGCAGGGGAGCTCAAACCGTCGCGGGGCGTATTTCGGTAGTTTAGAAGTGCTAAATAAAAATCGCTATCACTTAAAATTGATTTTTTGAGCATTAACTTTACCGTTTGAACTGCGCGTTCACTCTTTCCATTAGCCTGGGCATAATTTGGCGATGATGTTACGTGATTAAAATCCCATTTTTTTGTAAATTCTTTAAAATCGCGACTACTAAATTGGGTCCCATTATCTGTAATCAAAGTGTCGGGTATTCCGTGACGTGCAAATATTTCCTTTATATTAGTTATCACAATGTTGGAGGAAATATTTGGTAAACTGCACACTTCAACATAGTTGGAATAATAATCCACCAAAACTAGGAAATATTTTTTTCTTATTTCGAAAATATCTGCACCAACTTTTTCCCACGGAAGTTTAGGGATAGCAATGGGTAATAGTGGCTCCTTAGGCGGGGCGTTTGAGCACTCCTGGCAGGTGGCACATCGTCTCACCATGAGCTCGATATCACGTGACATGTTAGGCCAGTACATCACTTGTCTCGCGCGCCGCTTGCATCGATCTATGCCCATATGACCCTCGTGTACTATATTTAACATTGTTGATCGCAAGACTCGCGGTATCAACACAGACATATCTTTAAAAATCACTCCGTTGACCATAAATAATTCTTCCCTAAAAGACCAGTACACCTTCAGTTCAGGCGCCACTTGCGACTTATGGTCGGGCCAACCCATATTAATATACTCAGCTAGCTTTACAAATTCGGAGTCCCGTTGAGATTCTTTTTTAATTAACGATAGTTTCGCATTCGAAATAGGTATGTTATCAATTATTAGTTGTATCTGATACACATTATTTTTATGTACTCCCTCACTATACAGATCTGGCAAAGGCGCCCGAGACAATGTGTCCGGTATATACATATACTTTCCAGGCTTATAAGTTACAACTAAATCGTAATGCTGTAGACGCAGCATCATGCGTTGTAAGCGTGCTGGGACAGACATGAGAGGTTTTTTGAAAATGCTCTCTAAAGGTTTGTGGTCTGATTCAACGGTTACTTTCTCTCTGCCAAATATATACTGATGGAATCGTTCACAAGCAAAAACAATCGCGAGCAATTCCTTTTCGACCTGCGCGTACCGTCGCTGCGCGTCCGTGAGCGTGCGCGAGGCGAACTCCACGGGCCGCCCGCCCTGCAGGATGACGGCGCCCAGGGCGTCACGTGACGCGTCCACCGAGAGCGTCACCGGTGCCGTCACGTCGTACAGCGCCAGTACGCCGGCTCCACAAACACACTCTCTTAACTCATCAAACGCACCCTTTTCCGCGGGCCCCCACTGCCAGTTATTCTCTTTTTTAAGTAAGTTAGTTAAAGGTGTCGCTCGTTGAGAATAATTAGGTATGAATTTGGACAAATAATTCACGGCTCCAAGAAATCGCTCTAAACTCTTCCTATCGCATGGCGGCGGCATTTGACTTATTGCCCTAATTTTCTCACTATCTGGCCTCATACCGTCAGCGTCAAAAATGTGCCCCAAATAAGTGACTTGCTGAACAGCTATTTTACACTTATCTTTGTTAAATTTGAGATTTATCTCTCTCGCTCGGTTTAACAATGCATGCAATCTTTCATCATGTTCCTGTCGAGTTTTACCCCATACAATAATGTCGTCTATGAAATTGTCTACGCCTTCAAGATCCTCAAGAAGTTGCCGCATTTTGGCATGGAAAACCTCCGAAGCACAACTAATGCCGAAAGGCAACCGAAGGAACTGATACCTCCCAAATGGAGTCGCAAATGTGCAAAGGTCAGCGCTTTCCTCGTCCAGCTGCACAACCCAGAAACCCGAATTAGCGTCCAGCACCGAGAAGTAGGTGGCTCCGCGCAAGCGCGTGGCCAGCTCGGTCAGCGAGGGCAGCTGGTAGTGCGCGCGACGTACCGCCACATTTAACGCGCGCGGGTCGAGGCATACGCGAATACCGTTATTCTTTTTTGCAACAAGTACTAACGGATGAACCCATTTTGTAGGATGTGATACTTTCTTAATTACTCCTAATTCCTCCATTTTTTTTAATTCGTCCGATAACCTGTCTCTTAACCCTAGAGGTATCTTCCTATTAGCGCATACGACCGGAGGAACCGATTTGTCAACAACAATGTGATATTTACCCGGTAGACAACCTAAACCTTTAAAGAGATCAGAATATGACGCTAAGTTTATGGCATAAATACGTTTTATCATGCACATCTCTTCACAAGACTCCCGTCCCAGCACACTTTGACATTTCATGTTAGCGATTGCGAAGTGCAGAGAATAAGGTTTATTTTTATACCAAAAAGTTATATCGCACTCACCTATAATAGGGATCTCATTACGGGTATATGATTCTAAATTAACTTTGACCGGTTGTAACATTTGTTTATTAAACCCTAGCGATAAAAATCTTTCTAACGAAATAACATTCATATCTGCACCCGAATCAAGCTTAAAGCGCTCGGGGCCATTCTCACATAACAAGGTTTCATACCACTGACTTTTATTTTTATTACATTTCACCATATCCACGTAAAACGGTTCTAACTCGCCGGAACCACTACTATACGAGTCATTCTGATCGATCTCATACACTTTTTTAACGCCGTTATCAGTTTGTACAAAACGAGACTTACACATTCTGGAGAAGTGTCCACGATTTCCGCACGCGAAACAAGTCGCGAATGAAGCTGGGCATTCCCGGTTGTCAGCACAACGCGTTCCGCCGCAACCCGCGCACTCACGAGGCGGGCCCCGCGCGCCGCCGGCGCCGCGCCCGCGCCGCGCGCTGAGCGCCGATGCCCGGCGAGGCGGCCGCGCGGCGCCCCCGCGTCGCGCGCGCCTTTCTACACCATGCACCTGCACTGAACTGGAACTCTCGACACTTTTACTTATCTGCTTGCCGCTCTCTTGTGACACCTCCTCAGCTTGGCACAACTTGACAGCCTTATCCAAATCGAGATCGTCGCACCTCAAAAGCCTATCTCTCACTACGGAGTTTCGTATGCCGCATACAATACGATCTTTTATGAGGTCCTCCTGCAAAGTACTGAACTCACAATTTTTGCTCAGGAGACGCAAGGCCGTAACATACGACTGAATGGACTCGCCATCCTCTTGATTACGAGTAAAAAATCTATATCTCAACAACGTTACGTTGACCTTCGTTCCAAAGTATGCGTCGTATTTTTTTATAATAGCCTTTACGTCCTCCTTGTCGCTTTCGTTATCGAAAGTAAACGTTTGAAAAATATCGAAGCCCTCGGGTCCGATGAGGTTGACGAGCAGGCTCGCCTCCACCCCGGCAGACTCGGAACTCACTCCGGATGCTTTCACAAACAGTGTGAATTGTTGCTTCCACCGCTTCCATGCATCTGCACGGGCGACCGGCCCTCCCGCCATGTCGAGTTCCGGTGGTGGTCTCGCGTGCTCCATTGTAGTGAACAAATATCACAATTACGCACACACCGCACAAAGAAAAACGTTCGTAACTATAATCGGGCGTCTTTGGTGACTTAAGACACACTTTATGACTATATATATCCGAGATAAAGCACTACACCGCTGCCACCATGTACTATTCAATGAAACACCACGAGTCCTTGACAACAACTGATTTATTAAAACATAAGAGGGTAGAACCCTAAACTTACAGATACCTACAACAGCGATTTTGATAGCCCACACAGTGCAAGTGTCATTTTAAACGTCAAACTTGTATGAAATTATGACGTATACTAACACTTACACTGCGTGGGCTATATGTGGGCTATCAAATCCGCTGCAGACTTTTATTGGTGCGACTATAAATAATGTAGGGCGCAACCCAACATGCTACCCTGGCTTACAATCATATTTAATATGGTACGAGTAAACAAAGAAGGTATTTACTTTGTTGGTATAACAGTATATATAACTATAATTGAACGTGGAAGCTATTAATGGATTAAGTACGTCATAACGTCATTGTCTGGAGTTAGATTTATGATTACTCTGTATTTCTGTATAAGATTAAATAAGTAAATAAAACTATGTTGGTTTATCTAAGTAGAGTTAATATTTACCTTAATTATTTAAAAATAGTACTATTAAGGCTTGTTCAGACTAGAAAATTTTTTCGCCAATCTGATTAAATTAATTGTCCGATCAAATCAGTGGTGGGGACGCAAACGGCCATTTTACCAATTTTAAATTTATGGTGATATTTGAGCGCACTAAATAAAAATAGGCTGCTATTTAACTGATCACCAGATTTAATAAAATTTAATACCAAAAAAATCTACTTTACCACCCTAAAATAATGAATGATCACCAAAATTATAACACCATTTTAATGTGAAATGATTACCAATTTTATTACATTTTACTATCCTATTAAAGGAAATGACACCAAATTAATCATTATTAACCCAAAAATTGTAAATAATTACCAAATTTCAAACCCCAATTTAATGTCAATTGATAACCAAATTTTTACATCGTGCTATCCTATTAAATAAAATGACACCAAAATAATCATTGTAAACCCAAAAATAGTAAATGACCACCAAAATTAGAACTCCATTTTAATGTAAAATTATAACCAAATTTTTAAATCTTCCTATCCTATTAAAGCAAAGCAAAATTTTCTAGTAGCATTCGTTTCTGTATGGGTTGCAGTTCAAACCTAACCTAACCCACTTTTCTAGTAACATTTCGTTTCTGTAAGGTTCGCAGTTCAAACCTAACCTAACCCACTTTTCTAGTAGCATTTCTTATCTGGAAGGGTCGCAGTTCAAACCTAACCTAACCCACTTTTCTAGTAGAATTTCGTTTCTGTATGGGTCACAGTTCAAACCTAACCTAACCCACTTTTCTAGTAACATTTCGTTTCTGTAAGGTTCGCAGTTCAAACCTAACCTAACCCACTTTTCTAGTAGCATCACAGAATAAATAATAGTACTACCGTACAGAAAGGAAGCTTCCTACAAAACCGAAGTTTGACAGCGGTTCAGGGTCGAATCATACTATCCCCTTCTAATATATGGCACTATCCCTTTCGGCTATTTAGGGTTGTCAAAATTTAAGTGATTATCTTATCTGTGGTCGTGCACGCAAAAGGAAGTAAAGTGGTGCCAACCCTAAAAATTGCTCGGAGCAATGCTGAGCCGAGCGGAGCCGAGTTAGGCCGAAGTCAGGAGCTTCGCACCCCTGGTAGCATTTCTTTTTTGTAAGGGTCGCAGTTCAAACCTAACCTAACCCACTTTTCTAGTAGCAATTCGTTTCTGTAAGGGTCGCAGTGTTAACCTAGCCCACTTAACTGATAGCAGTACAAACCTAACCTAACATACTTTTCTAGTAGCATTTCAGTATGCCTACCTAAGTTATGCGGTGCGGGGTACGGGGGTTGAGCGGGAGGGGCTAGTAATTTTGGCATCATTTTACTTTATTTGGTAATATGTATAAATTTTTTGGTATCACAGTGGTTTATTTAGGTGAAAATATCGCATTTATTTGGTCTTCAAGATTTGGTGATCATTAATGATTTTTGGTAATCATTCAATATATTTGGTATTCGAATACAATTTGAAGTGCAGTCGTAATTAAAATGGTGGTACATTTGTAATTTCAGGCCTTATTTTTTTGGTGTTCAGTAATTTTTTTTGGTAAGCATGATTTTTTTATTAAGGGTACCAAAGTATTTTTTGGTGGTCATTATATTTGTAGCCATAAAAATATGCTCGCGAATACTAGCGTCAAAAATTAATTAGTATTTAATCTTGCATCCGCACACCATTTTATCGGTAATATCGGTCATAATCGGCGGTGGAATTTGGCGAGCTAAATTGGTGTCTGCGTCCGCACGGCCTGATATGATCGGACAATTCAATCAGATTGGCGAATAATTGTCCCCGTCTGGATACGCCTTTATCGTTCTATTGTCTCGTGAGATAATTTATTGCGTGTGCAGCACGTGCGCGTCGCCTTGTGCACTGTGTGCAGCTGTGCAGCACAAAGATAACGCATAGGTACATGCTGCACACACAAGCAAGCGGCCTAGCTATACCTTAATGCAATAACTCATTTTGCAATAAAATATTTATTTAAAATCTATCTTCTATCTATCTATCTATCTATACATATAATAAAGCTGTAGAGGGTCGAAAAGTCTGTACATGGAAGATATTTGAAAAAAAGTTGGCTGGGGATACTTAGAATCGATAACAGATCACGTTCCAACAGTTTTTAGAATTTTTGTCTGTTTGTCTGTTTATTTGAACGCGCATCACGTGAAAACGGCTGAACGGATTTTGATGCAAACTTTACTAATCTGTCGAGAAAATCTCCGGCCAGGTTATAGGCTATAAAAATTCAACCCTTAAAAGGGGGGGTAGCCACAACTCTCGCTTGATTCAAGTTTGCCCCTGAATCTTATGGCGCTACTTAGGAAGGAGGGGCAAACTTTTTTCAAATATGTGCTACCACTTTTGAGTACCCTGGTAAACTAACAGATGGCGCTGAATTTGATACGTAGTAACATGAATAGCCACCGAGGAAGGTTTAGATGAGGGACATCAACAAATTTAATTGAATAATTATGTCGGTTTAATAATATACAACAAAATTAAACGACAGTAAATTAATTACCCCTCATTGCACAGTGACATCTTTTTCACGACTACCCAAAAAAAAGAGAGAGAGAGTGTATTGTGTTTTCAGCGTTCGTGTTTGTATGTAGGTATATATTTATTTATCTGAGTTTCTTTATTACACCTTAACTTCTGAATGCCTTAGGCCCTGGTCTCCTATAAACGCCATCGGCCGCTTACAGCGTCTGCGTCACGATGCTTACTATAGAGATGTACTGTTGTGGTCTGTTTTAGACGTCGACGTCAGCGTCTTTTTTGTTCAAAAACGTTGACGCTGACGCCAGACGCCGCGTACAGCATAAAATAGGAGACCAGGGCCTTAACCTTAGCCCGACGTACGTGCCACGCTGTACGCTTACCAAAGCCGGGCGCCCTCATAGTCAAACTTTCGGACCAGTGCCGGATTAACCAATAAGCAAAACAAGCACGTGCTTAGATCAGGGGGGGCACCAAAATGCCAGGTTGAAAAAGTAGAACAAATTTTAAAGATAGGGACAGACACGTCGTTTTTACCACACGATTTTTTTTAGCTGTCCAAAAGCTAATTTGCAAAAATAATGGCGCGTAATTCTTTGGGAAACAATCGGTAGCAGTAGAAGAGTCGTGATTACATGCATAGATTCGATTTCAACCCACTCTTTTGCGGTTCGGCGTTAGTCTTATGCGAGGCCTTCTGCCTTACGGCAAAGTTGATCTTCTGCCTTAAATACACTTGGGCGTGGATCCAAATCCAAGCTTTCCTCTTTCGCAGCTGGGCCTACTGCCGTGCTCACACTTCGCCAATTCAATTCAGTTGGTCAATTCCAAGCTCTGCTTTCTTGCATCTTTTATGCATGAAAACAACTTCGCTGAAACCCTTAAATATCGAGCCCTATGCGAAGCTAGGCTGATAGAAAACTGTCCCATCCCTTCTTTGTATGAAATCCTGGATTCGCGCCTGATTGGGACTAAAAGTAAAATTGCGTTATTTATATCAAAAATTTTCGCGCTCGCTTCGCTCGCGTATTTAATAACTTTCTAAGGTATGATAAAGGTGACATTCGGGTGGCGACTGCAGCAGCATTACTCTGTTGCAACGTTACTGTCAATTTTCGTCATAAAATGATGTGACTGATGTCCATACTAAAAGTAAAAATGTAAACTTTCTATCATATTGCGTTTTTATATCGAAAAATTTTCGCGCTCGCTTCTGAAAAGGTTCCAGAGCCTGATCCGCTGTCTGTTTTGGACCCATCAGTCAAGATTTTCAGCTCCCGGGGATTGAGTCCTTCGTAGTTGTCGTCCTCAAATAATTGTATTTTGTACCTTTTGTCAAAGATGGCTTGTTTGTGAATTCGATCCGTGCCCGCCATGAGCACTGGAAATTCGCTGTATACTTTTTCATGCTGTGTGAAGAGCTCCTGTGGTGTTAGACCATATATTGAGGGTTCGTAACCTTACCGCTGAGAGACTGGCCTCTTGTTGTATGTGTAGGTGAAGCAATAATATTGTGATATAAATTTTATTAAAAAACAATAAAAATAATAATAATTCGCGGGTATCTATTGATGTACCCGTGAATGGGTTCCAGCAGGCGTTCCACATGACATTAAATCTCTCCAAACGGCCTCTACGTGTTGGATCTATATCCCCACGCACGCCTTATAAATGACCGGGCTCGAAAGACCCGAGAGTTTCAAAACGAAGATACACATAATAATCATATTTTATTTACTTTTATACTCACATTGTAAAATCCTAACCTAAGACCCTAATTGAATAAAGGAAAATAATGGAAAAGACATAAATACTAATTATTATATTAATAATTAGTAATTATTATATTAATAATAATATTGGACCGCGAAGTACCGTACTACAAGTACTCACCTGCGCCTGTTCTCGAGAATGGTCGTGCCACGCTCTATTGGGATCGATCTATCATCACTGACAGGACTATTGTAGCCAATAAGCCTGATATTGTGATAATAGATCGATCGCAACGTCGGGCCGTGCTCGTTGACATCACCATCCTCCATGATGAGAATCTCGTGAAGGCCGAGAAGGACAAGTCCAGTAAGTACCTAGACTTGGCTCACGAGATAACCGCCATGTGGGATGTTGATTCGACGATCATTGTCCCGATAGTCGTTTCAGTGAACGGTTTAATAGCGAAGAGTCTCGACCAACATCTCGAGAGACTCTCGCTAGGTGGTTGGATCAAGGGACAGATGCAGAAGGCAGTGATCTTGGACACGGCGCGGATAGTACGTCGGTTCCTCTCTCTGCAGCCCTGACCACCGGTAGCTTGGGCCGTGCCCTGCTGCTGGCGGCACCCAAGGTTAGGTTTTTTATAATGTGTTTATATGTATTTTTTATTGTTTTGTAAGTGTTTTTATATTTTACTTTTATATTCATATTATAAAAACCCTAGCCTAAGAAAAATGATGAATAAAATTATATTTAAAATAAATTAACTTATGACTATACTCCACCTACCGTATATTCTAATTCTTATGTCTCCGATACCCAAAGGTTGTCTGGGAGAGATCGCTCTTAAGCGATAAGACCGCCTGTTGTTACCTCTATTGTCTTTGTTTATGTTATTGTCCATTTATTGTAAACTACGTGTAAGTGAGGTGTGCAAGAAAGAGTATTGTATTGTATTGTATTGTATACTCAGCCTATACTTCTCTCGTCGAACGATGGTCCCTATTGGGGGTGACTAAAAATAATAATACCTATATATATACCTACTAGGCCAGACCGCACGGTAAGCTCGATAAGCCTTGTGTTGTGGGTAATACTAGATGACGATATATATATATACATATATATATATTAGGGATGTACCGACTAGTCGCCGACTAGTCGGGAAAGCCGACTATCCGGCCACATTTGTAGTCGGCGATTAGTCGGCGACTAGTCGGCAAAAATGGCCGATTAGTCGGCACTTTATTAGTGAAAGAAAAACAGAAAAAAAAAGAAACCAACAGTCAATATTTACCATATGTTTTATGTCTATTTTACTAAAATACCTATTCAGGGTGTAAAAACTTTTGTTCATATAATTGACCGTTTGATCGTTATCGTGTGGTGGTGGGCTGGTGTTTTCCTCAGGTCTATCTCAACTGATTCTCGTGTAATTTCATGGCCAAGTTCTATACTTAAAGGATTTTATTATAATTCAGTTCTTGTTTTTTTTAATGGTGGAGCCATGGGGAACTATTAATGTTATTGCAGAATTTAGAGACTTATAAACAGGGCACGTTGCTCGTAAAGACGCTGACCACAGGGGATAGGTTCTTAACTGGCAACTGCGTACGAGAAATAGAGCCTTGGAAATACCTCCTACAAGTTGTACCTACTGACGGTGTGCTCAGGATTGCAAAATACAAGAAAGACAGAAATTGAACGAGGATTCTTGTGAAAGGTTTTTGAACCTATAGAGAACACCTTTTTGCCAAGCAAATTTATGAATAGCGCAACCAAAAGAGCAAAACTATTGTTTTTCACCTGATCTTATACGAAACTAATGATCTGGCCGACTAGCCGACTAGTCGGCCGACTAATCGGCCATTCGAGCGCCGATTAGTCGGCTAGTCCTAGTCGGCCAAATCAATAGTCGGTACATCACTAATATATATATATATATATACTTAAATATATACACAGAAAACATCCATAACTCAGGAACAAATATTTGTGATAAACACACAAATAAATGCCCTTACCAGGATTCGAACCCGGAACCTCCTGCTTCATAGGCAGGTCACTACTCACTAGGCCAGACAGGTCGTCAATCAAATCAAAGGCATATCAAAGGTATTATGTGGCTCATCCCGATTCCCGTGATGTAGCATCCAGTCGGGACAATCTATTGCACGTGCAAGTTCATTAATTTGTCAATTTTATTGTCACGTGTAAAAATAAACCTCAAGGCCAATGGCACGCGATCCCATTTGATCCCAATTGATCCCTAGATCGATCTAGTCATTAGATATGCGGACGCAAAAATGCCAATTTTAGACGCTAGTATGCCAGTAGTGAGCAGGGCGTGCGTTTGTTGTGGACTTCTAAAATTATAACGCGTTCGCAAGTGACATTCAAATTGATCATACAATTTTACACGTGTGGACTTTACTTGTGATATATTTTATTTTCTGACCGAATAGGAAAGATAGCTTGGCGGGTTTTGACATCAAACTGAGCGACTCTTGAATTTTGTTTTGTGTTATTTTTACCTTAGTTTGAGTTTACGATATTTGGCTATTAGTAAAGACTAGCGACCTGCCCAGGCTTCACACGGGTTACACAAAACCGTAACGAATTATATACCTAAACGTTGCTCAAGAATCACACTATCAATAGGTGAAAACCGCACGATAATCCGTTCAGTAGTTTTTGAGTTTATTGCAAATAGAGATGGGCGCCAGCGGGTAAATACCGGGAAAATACCCAAAACTACCCAATCTACCCGATATTTACCCGTATCTACCCAAATTGTTGGGTATTTAAAATTTGTTCGTATAATTGAAGAAATTCATTATATAACTAAGATATATCAATATTATTATCGTATAAATATGAAAATAAGTTAAAATAAAGTATACAAATCACAATCTCACAACTTTTTGTACACAATTCATTTTTTTCGTGAATTTTTTTTATACCTATATACCTACTATTTTTTAATTGTTGTCATATTTTGGTTTTGATATTTCTACATTTTATTTTATTTATTTATCGTCTTAGGTTAGGTATTTTTATAATATGAATATAAAAGTAAAATATAAAAACACTTACAAAGCAATAAAAATACATATAAACACATTATAAAAAACCTAACCTAGGGTGCCGCCAGCAGCGGGGCAAGGCCCAAGCTACCGGTGGTCAGGGCTGCAGAGAGAGGAACCGACGTACTATCCGCGCCGTGTCCAAGATCACCGCCTTCTGCATCTGTCCCTTGATCCAACCACCTAGCGAGAGTCTCTCGAGATGTTGGTCGAGACTCTTCGCTATTAAACCGTTCACTGAAACGACTATCGGGACAATGATCGTCGAATCAACATCCCACATGGCGGTTATCTCGTGAGCCAAGTCTAGGTACTTACTGGACTTGTCCTTCTCGGCCTTCACGAGATTCTCATCATGGGGGATGGTGATGTCAACGAGCATGGCCCGACGTTGCGATCGATCTATTATCACAATATCAGGCTTATTGGCTACAATAGTCCTGTCAGTGATGATAGATCGATCCCAATAGAGCGTGGCACGACCATTCTCGAGAACAGGCGCAGGTGAGTACTTGTAGTACGGTACTTCGCAGTCCACAAGGCCATATAGAAGAGCAAGTTGCTGGTGAATAATCCTGGCTACGAGATTATGTCTGTGCGAGTACTCGCCGTTAGCAAGATGAGAACAACCGGAAATGATATGCCTGAGTGACTCTCCGGGACGGCGGCATGCCCGACAAATGTCGACCGTACCGTCCTTCAGGATATATTTCCGATAGTTGTTCGTCATCATCACTTCGTCTGCAATTGCACAGGCAAAACCCTCGGTTTCTCCGAAGAGGTCCCCGAATCGTAATCGTATTTTATTTATCGTTTAATACAGTAATTTTTTCGTTAGGTATATGGCCAAATTTGATTTACTATAACCAGTTTGGATGAAATTTTGTGTGTATCTAAATTGTTTGATCTCAACCAGATCCCGAAAATGAGGATTCGAGAGCCACATTAATCCGCCACTTTACCGAAAACTTGCCAGAAATCACTGACGAAATCGAGATGCCCCTCAGGCAGCTTAAAAATGGAAGAGCCCCAGGCGAGGGCGGCGTTACGAGTTTCTGAAAGCGGGAGGTAAACCTGCACTGAAGGAGCTCCAGAACATCTTTAACGCCGTTCTTTTCGATGGGAGAATTCCAGAGGTGTGGAGTAGGAGTGTAGTCGTGCTGTTCTTCAAAAAGGGAAATAAGGCCCTATTGAAGAACTACCGACCCATTTCGCTCCTAAGCCATATCTACAAGCTGTTTTCGAGGGTCATCACGAACCGTGCGAATTTCAGCCACCGGAGCAGGCCGGATTTCGAGGAGGATACGGCACCATAGACCACATCTTCATAGTGCGGCAGATTATACAGAAGACTGAAGAGTATAATCGGCCCCTGTGCTTAGCATTTGTGGACTATGAGAAAGCCTTTGACTCCATTGAAGTCTGGGCTGTTCTGGATTCCCTGCAGCGTAGACATGTGTAAGTAATGCTCGTAATATCACAAATGAGATATCTCTCGAACACGTAATATGCCATTACGTATCTCTCCGCGAAATCAACCAGTACTTCAAACATCACGCATCACGCGAGCCGCACCGAGCGCGCGAGCGCCAACGACCGGCCGAAGCGCGCGAAATGGATTCAATTCCAAATACATTGACTCGCCGATATGAACGGTCAGTTCAAGTCTACGCACGGAGCGCGTAATGTGTAATGTCACTTGTGATAGTGTCATGTTTGTTCGCCATGCCATGATGCTTTGTTATCTCGCTCGCACTCGCACTCAGTGCTCGCTCGCTCTCGCTCTGCGATGCTTTCGGCTATCTTCGGAACCATTCGGATAGGTCCGCTCGGCCGATAGCCGCGGTTTAAGTTGTCACTCACTAATATTTTTACGAATATGATTTTCTGCAATAGATTTAAAACTCTAATGCGTCCGCGTAGAGCTTAAAATGTTTTCTTATAATACAAGAAGGACGCGGTCAAATGGAGTAATTTATTTGCGATTTTGAATTTGACGAAAAGAAAACCGTTTATTATTATTGTTGTGAAATGTTTGATAGTTTGCTTGACTTTCGCGGTTCGCGGCAAACTAAGTACGAGTTAATACTTGTTTATCCTTTAATTTAATTGTGAATTAGTGCATATCGAGACTGACTGTAGAAATTCGAGTTGTTTATAAAGACTGATTGAACTAAATTGCAAATACGAGTATAGTTAAATTAAATTGTGAAAAGTGTAAATAATAGTTTCGTTATGGCAATATTCTGATAATGTATTAATGCTGGTGAGTAATCGCTTTTTTACGGACTATTGGTGACTTTAACTTGATTGACCTATTTAAAAAAAATGGTTACAAACGAACTACTTTACGGAGAGAACCAAAGCGAGCAAAATGTACGCATTGTTATAGAATACTCGCCATATCGGGAACCTCCATAGGCAATTATCTACCTCCGAAACTTACATACATATTACATAATTACATTATTTTATAATTTATAAGAACTAACAAAAAATCTTTCACATAAAGGTGACAAAACGCAACGCGTAATAAATAGATCGATCGCCGATACGGATACGAGACGCCCTAGAATCACTAGTGCTGTGATTAGTGTAGAGTGCTGTATGCGCTGTAAGAGATAGCTGTAATGTGGCCATCTCGCGCGCGCCCGTGCGCTGTTTCACGGTCGGGTCATGTTTCGAGTGATGAGTGATGTGATATCTCAGTGTACCATTACGTGTTCGGAAAAGTGATGTGATATAGCATCACTTTTCGAAGCACTGTTTCGCGCATGTCTACTGCAGCGATGCCAAGTCGACTGGTGATATATCCAAGTGTTGAGATGTCTGTACAACGCAGCTACCATGGCCGTCCAAGTCCAAAACCAGCAGACTAAGCCTATCCCCATGCATCGTGGTGTGAGACAAGGGGATGTGATATCCCCCAAAATGTTCACAAATGCATTGGAGGATATGTTTAAAACGCTCGACTGGAAGGAACATGGTATTAACATTAATGGCGAATACATCTCACACTTGCGATTTGCGGACGACATCGTCACCATGGCTGAGACGTTGCAGGATTTAGAGCATATGCTGACCGGTCTAGCTGATTCTTCTCAACGCATAGGTCTCCGGATGAATTTGGACAAAACGAAAGTTATGTTCAACGAACGTGTTGCTCCGGGACCTATTTCAGTACAAGGGGCTGTTCTCGAGGTTGTTCAGGAATACGTCTACCTCGGGCAAATACTGCAGTTAGGAAGGAACAACTTCGAGAAAGAGTCGAATAGAAGGATACAGCTGGGCTGGGCAGCATATGGGAAGCTGCGTCGAGTCTTTACGTCGTCAATCCCACAGAGTCTGAAGACAAAAGTCTTCAATCAGTGGGTCCTACCCGTGATAACATACGGAGTCGAAACGTGGACACTCACGGTAGGGTCAGTCCATACATTCAAAGTCGCTCAGCGAGCAATGGAAAGGGCTATGCTCGGAGTCTCTCTGAGGGATCGTATTCGAAATGAAGTCAGCCGTCAGAGAACTAAAGTCGTCGACATAGCCCACCGGATTAGCAAGCTGAAGTGGCAGTGGGCCGGTCATATTAGCCGTAGAACCGACAACCGTTGGGGTAGACGAGTTCTCGAGTGGAGACCGCGCATCGGCAAACGCAGAGTAGGACGCCCTCAGACTAGATGGAGCGATGATCTTCGCAAGGCGGCCAGCAAGAGCTGGATCAAAGTTGCCGCAAATCGTGCTCAATGGCGTGCAATAGGAGAGGCCTATGTCCAGCAGTGGACGAGAGTAGGCTGATGATGATGATGATGAAAACTCAATATGACCCAGTAGGTGGCACTGCTATCTGCTATAGTGTTTTTAAACAATCCAGGTACCTACCGGTTGAAATATACTTACACAAAATTTCATCCAAATCCGTTTCAGTAAATAATATTAGGTGATATACCAACAGCAGCGCCACCTACCGGGTCCAATAGCGTTTTCAAACAATCCAGGTACCGGTTGAAATATATACACAAAATTTCATCCAAATCGGTTTCAGTCAGTAATTTAATATTAGGTGATATACCGACAGCAACGCCACCTACCGGGTCCAATAGTTTTTCAAACCATCCAGATACCCGTTGAAATATACATATATAATAGTCATATACACAAAATTTCACCCAAATCGGTTTCAGTAAATCGAATTTGGCTATATACCGATAGCAGCGCCACCTACCGGGTTTAATTGTTTTTCCCAACCCTTCAGGAACCCATTGAAATATACACACAAAATTTTATCGTTATCGTTCCAGCCGTTTAGGAGGAGTAGAGTGACAAACACACGTATTGTAGAACGTACTGTAGAAATGTTTAAGATATTAAACATTTGCAATTTTCTTAGTCAATACAAATATTATACGTTTTATATAACTACATGAGTATCAAAAAAACTGTTATTTACAATATCTCCATTCAATTTACTACTCCGTTTCCAACTTTTATTTATACCCACTCATTTGGGTAGAAAAGGTAAATACCGGGTAGATTGGGTAAATACCCGATATCTACCCCGGGTATTTACCCGCCGCCCATCTCTAATTGCAAACATACATACAGACAGACGCCGAGGAGACTTTGTTTAATATTATGTAGTGATTTTTCTTGGACCACATTCAGAATTAATTTGAATAAATATAAATATATACAGATTTCGATATACCTAGTTATTCATGACACAAAGCAATTACTGACGTAAGTGATTTCGACACAATGTGCAATGTGTACAAATTAAGCTATTAATAATCCGTCTGAATGCAACTTGCTGTGTCATATGTCATTGTATGTTTTTATCTTTATAGAGCACAAAATAAACATAGACACGTTTAAGTTAAATAAGGAATCATTTATAAGCGAGACGTCCTTTGTACGAAGACATTTCTTTCAAAAATGTGGTGCTAACCGGAAGTCGTAGCAGCACGTTAGTGCTTTTAGTTCAATTAAAATTAACAATTACAGAAGTTTATCAACAGTTTATTATCGAAATTAACTAATAGAATTAATAATTAGTGTCATGGATTAATAACTAACAACATGTTTGTTATTTAAAATAAACTTAAAATCACCTCTGACGTTTCGAACGCCCACTTTCGACGATCTTTATGTCTTGGGACTCTTGGGTAAAATACGCGGGTTAACACACGTATATAAACCAGCTAAGTGAAGAACTCAAAGCACCACAATGTCAGCCAAAGATACCAAGGAGGGTACCATATACAAACAATGGCTTATAGGTGCTATTGGTAAGTTTATTATCATATATAATATATTATATTTCCGTTACAAACTCTCGGGTTTTTAAGCCCGGTGATTTATAAGGCGTGCGTTATTATTATAATATTACTCTCCTACTTACCTCAGGCGGTTGGTAAATAAGTTACGCAGTAATTTTCTAGTGGCAGAAAATGGCCGAAGACCGACCCGTGTGGCGTCGTGTTATTCATGATGGTCTACCACACCGTTCCTAACCTATGGCCTCCAGAACGGCCGGATCTCTCCTGTAATCAGTTTATTGCAGTCGGATATCAGTCTGTCCGGACGCCCGCTACCAAGCTCGCTCTAATATACCAATTCCATGTTGTAGCAACCACACCGTTCCTAACCTATGGCCTGCAGAATGGTTGGATCTCGCCCGTGATCGGTCTGCTTCAGTCGGACCTCAGTCCGTCCGGGCGTCCGCTCACCACCAATGAGATCTCGCTCGTGGCCAGCGGTATAAGCATGGCCGCCATCTCCACGGCCGCCGTGTTCGGGTACCTCGCCGATGGCATCGGACGACGGACTACTTTAATATGCATTGTGACACCGCAGATTGTAAGTTTATCCAAGTTAAAAACCTTAAATAGGACACTAAGTTTCTTGGCAGCAGTTTTAGCCCAGACTCAATAGTCTACCCGAAGTTTAGGTTGGATTTTAAATGTAGACCAAGAAGCTTTTAAGATGGTTGGTTACGGGAAGGAAAGGAACACATTTCGGAAAGTGGGAGCTAAGGTGAACTGGCTCCGAACGTACGCATATACGTGTAACCCTAGCTAATTTTTAATTACATAATTAGCTTCGCTATCAGTACATCACATAAATTAGAAGCGACGAAAGAGCATGTATTCTGTCTTACTAGTAAAGACGATTTTGTCCTCAACCATAATAATTGGCGATCCAATACAAAGTGGCATAAGTCCCATCCTTCCTAACCCTTAATACTTGTTTCAGTTTTGTTTCGCCTTGAAGCTGATATCCGCACACCCCGCCTGCCTGATCGTGGCGCAGGTCTGCGGGGGGGTCGCGGCGGGGGGCTCCTTCTGCGTCGCGCCGACCTACGTCAAGGAGATGGCTCAGGACTCCATCAGAGGATATTTGGCGTCCTCGGGGATTCTGCTGCAGGTCGGTTAAGTATTTATTGCAGCTCGGATCAACGCCATCTATTGACGAACTGAGACCTCTGGTTAAAAGATTAGATGGCGCTGCGGGGCGTGAATTAGAAACCAGATGTTTAAGCACCGGACAAAATGGTTTAAATTTGAACTGAGAATTTCCGCACGTATTAGCCATCATTGAGCCTCTGAGGTCTCAGCGATTAAATGGATAAGTATTGCTTTATCGAGTATTCCATACAAAATGACTTTAATATCATTGCTCTCGAGTATATTTCCCCACGAATCCCCCAAATTATCTTTCGATTTCTTTCATATATTTGTAAATACTTCTCTTTCAGAGCATGGGCATGTTGATAATGTACGCGATGGCTCCATACCTGGGCTACTACACGTTACTCTGGATCCTGGTGTGGCTGCCGGTGTTGAACCTGGCGGGAATGTTCTGGATACCAGAGTCACCGGCGTTCTTGGTGAAGAGGGGGAGAGTTGAGGTATTGTTCCAGTTGTAACAGACACACACACAGCTGCTGTGGATCGTGGTGTGGCTGCCGGTCTTGAACCTGGCGGGGATGTTCTGGATACCAGAGTCACCGGCATTCTTGGTGAAGAGGGGGAGAGTTGAGGTATTGTTCCAGTTTAAACAGACACACACACAGCTACTGTGGATCGTGGTGTGGCTGCCGGTCTTGAACCTGGCGTGGATGTTCTGGATACCACAGTCACCGGCGTTACTGGTGAAGAGGGGGAGAGATGAGGTATTGTTCCAGTTTAAACAGACACACACACAGCTGCTGTGGATCCTGGTGTGGCTGCCGGTCTTGAACCTGGCGGGGATGTTCTGGATACCAGAGTCACCGGCGTTCTTGGTGAAGAGGGGGAGAGTTGAGGTATTGTTCCAGTTGTAACAAACACACACACACACGTACAGCTGCTGTGGATCCTGGTGTGGCTGCCGGTGTTGAACCTGGTCGGGCTTAAGTTCTCGTTGATATGGCCGACGGCTGAGAGGATGGAGAAGGGCACATTTAGTTACAAAGATGATATGAAGGGATAGGCTGGAGATCAGTCAGACACACACTGTTTATTGACAGATTTGCCCACCAGCCACATCAGTCAGGCAGATCTATGAACTGTATACCTGTGTTGTATCTGCCATTAAATTTAGTACCTACATGTATAGGTAGTTGACTAGTGGTGGTATATTTTGTCCGTGTGGTGGAAGTCCAAAGCGTGTTTGAAACGTTTTTTGATTGTGTATGTATTTTTCTTGGGGTCCCTTTGTTTCCCATAAAGTTTTAAGTCATAATGTATTGTTTGTCATATTATCGTTAGTCATAAAACTGAAACCGTTAACTTTTCAGGATTTTCCTAAGGTTATTCTATAGATAGGTTAGGTTAGGTTAGGTTTGTTTTATGGCAATCCTGTAAAGTTACGCGTTTCTGAGAAAAACCAATTATGACTAACGAAAATTCGGACAAACAATACATTATGACTTAAAACTATTTGGGAAACAATAGAGACCCATTTTTCTTTTATTAGGAAGCCATTAAAGTGATCTCCTGGCTACGAGAAGTGGATGGAGACCACAAGATGCTGGAGCGCGACATTTCCATATTGAAGAACGAAATAATAACCAGTGAGAACTTACCGGCAGAATCTTGGAAGTCTATCTGTAAGTATTCTACTTATATTAGGTATAACCTCGTAAGTTCCCGTGTACTTGTACAAGTACAAATTAAATTCGAATTTTGAACTCATATAGAAATAAAAGAAAATTCCAAATTCAAAAGCGCCAATATTGTCCTTGGTCTTATGAGGATAAATGCAAGTTTCTATGTTGCGTACTACTTGTACTAAAACGGCCCCGTTTTCTTATGACGTTATCACACAAAATTATCGTCGGTAAACCGACTTTACACACAACCATATTTTTGACGTGATAACGTCTTACAAATCGATGAACACCGGTAGCATGAACGAAAAAGTGTCACGTTGTGGACAGATCTCCATGGTAACGTTGTGAACAGATCTCCATGGTAAGGCTACGTAATGTAATGGTAATGTTTTCTTATGACGTTATCAACTTATCACGCAAAATTATCGTCCATTAACCGACTTTACAGACAACCAAGACTTTACAAGATCATTGTTTTTATACTATTAAGGACTATTTAAATTTCAAATTGTGATATAAGTAAATTCATTCAAGACATAACTCTGACATACCAAACCATTTTATTTTAGCTTATTTTTTAATTTTTAATTTTTATATGTGCAATTTGAAGTATTTCTATTTTTAATTTTATTTGTAATGAATTGACATTGTTTTATTAAGATTATTGACATTTTATGCATGTACCTGATGATGTACCCTACTAGTAAATGTAATTTACATACATTTTGCATGTTGGCTTCATGTCGACTGAATACTGAAACTAAAACTGTATTAAAACCTAATTGTAACGTATTCTGGCAAATAAACATTTCTATTCTATTTCTATTCTATTCTAACCATTTTTTTCAGTGTCAGATAAATCATCACGCAGAGCCCTCTGTATCTCGTTCCTGGTGATGACACTGCTGGCCGTGGGGGGCGACTACGGGATCATGGCGTACGCGTCGGTGATCCTGCAGCACTCCGGCGTCACCTTCGCGCCGGAGGTGCAGGCGCTGGCCTTCCCAGCGCTCATGACCCTGGGCTCGCTGCTGTCCGCTGTTACCATTGAGAAGCTCGGGAGAAAGGTAACTTGGTTTAATAGAAATGCGAAAATGTAAACAAATATGTGACATTCGCTAATTTATATTTTAACGAAGAGTTAATTTTGCTTGGTTTTACTGAATGTTATTAGTAATTTAAAACACTTAGGGCCGATACAGACGGACTGCAACCCGAATGCAAATTTGTATGGGAACTGCACGCCAACTGTAACGTCGGCATACAAGTTGCAGTCGAGTTGCAGTCCGTCTGTACCGGTCCTCAAACTTACGAAAGCTCTAACCTAACCAACTACCTTGTATTTGTGGTTCCAGCCCCTCATAGTGCTAGGCGCTGTGTTCACTGGCGTCCCACTCGCCATCATGGGCGCAGCGCTGGTGATCCTGCAGGGCGGCGGGTACGTGCCGCAGTGGCTCCCCGTGCTCAGCATCGGCGTGTGTCTGTTCGCCAGCGGACAGATGATGTCGCTGCCCTTCATCGTCATCTCCGAGATCTTCAGCGTGCAAGTACGTTGCTCTACATATGACTCTACGTTGCTCTGTTTTATTCGTTCCCGCTGTTTATCGTCCGTCTTTCTGCCTATATCTGTCTGTCTATTTGTCGCAGTATCCATATTTTCATCTATGTCTCTCTGCCAATCTGATTGTTTGTCACACACACAGACGTTTGTGTCTCGTGTCTGAAGATTGCGATACCAGGTTCCTCCAAAAGCTTCTGTTCCTCGCCAAGCGCATTGATTCGTGCAGTTTCGACAATGCAGTACCTAGGTGTACTTAAGTAGGCAGTGGGGGATGATGGGTGGGGGAACAATGCCTTAAATATTGCATTAGTCAAGTTATTTCAAAACGAACGATTGTTAAATATTAATATTTTTTCATAACTTTAAAGAAATTCATCCCTAATAAAAATAATCCATAAAAGATTCTAACTTGCACAGCAGAGTGCTGCTATACAGGTAAATTCGTTTTAGGCTAGGTTATGATTATTTGCTTAATCGATTAAATATATTTTAAAAATATTTCATACTTGTTTTCAGATGAGATCGAAAGTTCTCGGCTTAATCTCGACCTACGGCTGGTCGCTGGCCGGCTCGCAGACGCTCCTGTTCGCAATAATAACGGAACACTTGGGCATGCAAACCATATTCTTCGCATTTGCAGCCATCAACCTCTTGGGAACCGTAGTTTGCGCCATCATCATGCCAGAAACTAAAGGGAAGACGGTTGAGGAGATTAACAAAGAATTGATAAACAGAAGGATATGTTAGAAAAAAAATAAACCTAATAATAGGTACATAAGCTTAGAAAAAATATATACAATACAAAAAATACTCATTGGAAGAAAATAATACAGGAAAACAGTAATACAATTCTTAGAGGCAGATCATAATTATTATTCACATTAACCGCAGTCAACGATTGGCAGGAAACATCGTCTGCACCTTCATTGTGTTACAAACCTAAGGAAAGACATTTAGGAGCACATTAAAAATAATTTGTAGGCAGAAGAATGTGTAATAATTGTAATAAAATAATGTTTTAAGTGTAAATGAAGTCCCACCTTTATTTGTTGACAGGTCGTTTTGTACTTAAAAATAATAATACGATATTTTATTAAATATATTTTTTTTTTATTGTTAGTTTTTGTATTGTTTTTGCGCCCACAGTACATAAACGTTACGAGTTACGTACCTACACTAATTAGATAACATATAACGATATCGTTCCGTCAATCGTGGATGACAAGGGCATTCAATGGTAACATTCCATTTCTAACCGCAGCTGCACTCCCGGTACTGAACGCGTCGTTGTCATTGTCAATTTCCATAGTAAAATGAACAGTAGTGCAGCTGTCGTTGGAAATGGACTGTCACCTTAACTCACACAGCCCGATTCGAACTTTAAGATACGTCAATTAATAGATCTAGAAACGATATGGATTAGATATGTCAGTGTCAAAAGTGACGATTGTTTGAAGAAACGTCATATTTCACATATCTAATCACGTACAATATCTAAGGGGCTGTCCATAAATTACGTCATCGATTTTTGAGGATTTTTGACCCCCCCCCCCTATAATCATCCAAAAATCATGCTTATAATGACCCCATTTCCTCCTACTTCATGCTACCGTCATCCGATGTCCAGACCCCCCCCCCCCCTAATTTGAAATGACGTAATTTATGAATAGCCACTAATCCATGTCGTTAATGACGTATCTTAAAGTTCTAATCGGGCCGAGTCTTTAGTACTCGACAAGACTGATTGCAAATCATATCACACGATACATTTCTTAAGTAGCTAACACACTATCGCACCGCACCAAGGTCATTGAGGAACGCACCCATAAGTAAGAGGAAGGAAGCGATATTTCTTTCTCCCTCTTACTTATGGGTGCGTCCCTCTATGACCTTGGTGCGGTGCGATAGTGTGTTAGCTACTTAAGAAATGTATCGTGTGATATGATTGACGATGATGACAGATACAGGCGCCGCCACATAGAGCCTTTTTTTTTTTTGACGGAGTGGGAATGCGTTTACGCACGGTGTGTGGGACTCGCCGCTCCTTTCCCCTCTCCTGACAAGAGAGGGGGAGAATTTGGCCCTACCCACTAAACCACTCCGGCGTTTCACCCACTCTGCCGTTCGTGAGGGCGCACCGGGATCGACTAGGATGACATTCCACCTACCGCGAACCAAGTTCGAAGTTTGGTGTTGCCTCCCTGTCAACCTTACGGACAAATTTACAAGTGCGATAGAGAGGCAACACGTCGAACGTGGTTCGCGGTAAGCCCTCACCCTCAGATGTCACTTTCTCCCGTTCCTTCTCGTCTGCAGATTGATTGAAAGAGGGGCTACCGCGAAAACCGAATATCGCAAATTACGGGGATCTTTCTCTTTTACTCCAATGAAGGCGTAATAAAAGTGACAGAGAAAAATGCCCGCAATTTGCAAACTTCGATTTTCGTGGTTATAGCCCAGCATCGGTACCTATTGATTTGATTTCATTGGATTGTACATAATATACTCGTATGTAGCGGTCGTATTGCGAAGAAAATTTAAAAGTTGTCGATTTTTAGGGTTCCGTATAAAAAGGGTAAAAACGGGACCATTCCATTACTAAGAATCCACTGTCTGTCTGTCTGTAACCAGGCGTGATCCGTGATAGCTAGACAATTGAAATTTTCACAGATGATGTATTTCTGTTGCCGCTATACAGCAAATATTAAAAACAGAATAAAATAAATATTTAAGTGGGGCTCTCGTACAACAAACGTAATTTTTTGCCGTTTTTTGCGTAATGGCACGGAACCCGTCGTGCGCGAGTGTGACTCGCACTTAGCCGGGTTTTTTGCATTATTATACTCAATTAGGCTGCAATTATGTTGGTAATGAGCTTGAGCGAGTGTACGAAACAATTAGACACACAAATTTCAATTACAAGACTAATAAATACTATTTAATCAATTAATCGGTGGCAGCGTCGAGGCAGACATGAGAACAGTATTGGTGCTTAGTATTAGTAAGTACGAAAATTATGCTTAGTGCTATTTGGTGAAATGGAACAGCTCAGGAAGACCAGAACGGAACTCCTCTACGACATAAGTTCATATAGTCAGACCGTAAAAAGTCTGTGCAAATAAATGATTATGATTATGATAGTTCACCAGCTGGTAAAGGCTCTCTTGATTCGTCAAAAACTGATGAGATTAGCATTTGCATGTACCTATGCATTTAATTCGCATGTGTGGCAAAGTAATCAAATGCAAATGTTCATTTAAGTGCAAGAAAGGGTCAGTCAGTCCTATATCGTATAAAAAAATTTAATTGCTGTAATGGGAAAGGCAATTAATATGTATTCCCTATCCCTACAAAAAGCAGTACCATCGTCGAGAGCACAATCTACTACTACATATATAGCTTTTATCGGCCTTCAGCGATTTATTCGTCGATCGTACACCTATGATCGACCAATAAAACGTTTGTATACCAAACTGTAATTGCGTACACAACACGATATTGCATACGATGGTAAAAAAGGAAAACACGACACGACACGACATGACACGAGGAGATTCAGTCGATGAGTAGAAAAATTCTTTATAACTTTTGCTTGCATTTCAGTGAGTCTGTTAAGTTTAGCGGTAGCAAGCCCTCATGCACCGTGCGGCTGCAAGCCGGACTTCGAATACTGCGCGAGCGACCACGCCACGTACCACAGCATCTGCGAGTACAAGTGCAAGCATCCCTCCACCCCCTTCCAGGACTGGTTTATCCTGTACTACGGCCCTTGCGTTCCCACGTCGGAGATAACCACTACGACTCCAAGAGGTTAGACTATAGCCAAGTAGCCACACATAAAGCGATTGACTTGCGCAATTTGCACAAGTACACCTATTGAGTGTTGGAACTGTTGGAAGACAGTGAAGATACCTAGTTTTGAAAAAGTTCCATGAAATCATCAATCATTTTACAAGCTTTTATTTAGTTTCACCTGACCGTTGTCTGTCTGTAATCAAATCTTGCAAGTTAAATTTGATCCGCTTCCCGGTTTCCGATTGAGCTGAAATTTTGCATACATTACGTAAGTCGGGTGACAATGCAATATTATGGTGTCATGAGCTGATCTGATGACGGAGACCGGAGGTGGCCATATGAACTATGTGATAAGACAACGAAACCTAATTGTGTTTGGGGTTTTTAGAATTGTCTCGATGAGCATTAGTTGCCTGTGGAAAGAAAAGTACAGTCAGCGATAAAAGCTTGTACCAAAAATGAAATTTTTGCCAAAAACTTTTTATTCTGTCATTTATTTGATAGGGCGATCAAATTAGATTTTTTCCAGTTATTAATTCCCAGCAAGCTGGAAATCATCTTAATACCTTCATTTTGGTTCTAAATTAGCTTACTTACTTACTCCGAGATTGTCCGGGAGTTGTGGAAAAAATGTTGCTCTTTTTCAGTTTTTTGCTTGTAGTTCAAAAAACGGTACGTCCGACGGAAAATTTGCTCTAATCATAATAAAAATTGACATCTGAGGATCCGAAAGATACCTTAATATGAGTTCGTAGTCAAATATTGTAAAAAATGGCCGCCGCATGAATTTTTTTGTATATATTCGTGTTATCCGATTTTTTTTTAACAACCTTGCTGGTAGCTGGTAGTGAGATTATAATTGATGGTGGGTCCCTTCTACATGGAGCGGTTTTATCAATCCAAGGTAAAATGTATCTCCCAAGGCCCTCAAAATGTATCCACACCTCCTGGGATGGAGCAAACTCGGATTATAGAATTTAGGACCTAATGAAGGTAATAAAACGATTTCTGGCTTGCTGGGAATTAATTCCTCAAAACGCATTTTTTGGATTATTGGATCTAATTTGATTGGCCTCTTAGAACATTGGGCACCATCTTAATAAACGTAAGTTATTGATCAGCTATAGTGAAATAAAATAAGTATATTTTTATTACCCATACAGACGAGGAACCACAGAAAATCGCTGTTTGCGGTGAAAACGGTAAGTTCTGTTTTAATAAGTTATTATAGTATATTAATTTAATTTGGTAAACACCTATTTATTTATATACTTAAATATACAGAGGTACCTAATACAATACAAATACATACTAAAAACTAAAATCAGACCGAGAAAATGTTTCCAAAATTTTTTAGAACATTTTTCAGTTCTGCGAATTCCTGCCCATCATATTTAGGGGTCATCCATTAATTACATCACACGTTTAGCGGGTGGGAGGGGGTCAAGAAAATGTGACATATTGTGCATGGGGGAGGGGGGAGACACAAACTTTGTGACGTCACTTTAACTTCATCAGTAACCGAAAATTTATTTAAATTATTTTATTCGCTGTACATTTAAATAACAAGTTTTTAAAACGATAATCTATATCGTCATCGATAATAATTTATGTTCGGGATTCTTCGGATGTCCTCCCCACCTCTAAGAGGACAACGGCCAACGCTGCAAGACCAGATTGCATACGACATTGACGCGCTCGCACGTACTTGCGTCCTTCTTAAAATTTTGATTAAAATAAAGCCAAATTATGTAATTAATTATCTTCAACGATTAAACGAATCATCAAGAAAGCATTTTTAATTGAAGAAACCAATCAACCATATTTTTGGTCCTTCGAACCGGATGTCATGCCTTATGATTTGAAGCCTAACCAGGATCTTCTGCCACATTAAGCATTAAGAAGAGGATCTCTTTATGGATTGCCTAAAATCGGTGACGTGACGGTGTAATGTGAGCCAGTGATTACAAGCGAAATCCACATAGCAACAAGCGAGCGGTCAGAGTGAGTCCGAACCATTTTGTTTGCCCCTTAGGTATTTGTAACTTTGTGCCTAAATCACTGCCTTCTTATAGTTATTTTATTAATTATTGTGTGGATTATATCCCCCTGAATCGAATTTAACAATAAACCGCATTAAGGATCGGTTAATTTCCATAATATTTCAAGTTAAAATCTTTAAAATTATAACTACACATCTAATTATCCTAAACGCGAGCGGCCGGGCGCTGCATAGCGATAAGGAATACAAAAGGCAGTGAGTACTTGCATTCTGGTATGCCGATAGATTTATTATTACCCGTTTTTTTGCAATAACTCTTAAATAATTTATGCTCGGAAATTTCCTACACTAAAATTACGTTTTCCTGTCAATTATTTCGTGTATTCATTTAATGTTATTTCGCCTTTTTTTTCAATATCGTAAATATTGAAATGTAAATGGGTTTATTTCGTATTTGAGTATTATTTTGAATTAATTTATTGGTTTGATTAGTTCGACTAGTGCGAATTAAATCAAATAAATTGGAATTATTTAATGTTTAAGCATTTATATGTTGGTATGAAAAAACAGTAATTAAAAATATTGAACGATTGTTGCTAACTATTAGATATTTCATTTAATTGGGAAATATTTACGTGCTATTAAACAATAGTATTAGTGAATATTTATTATTGTTGCAACTTGTAACTATATACATAAATATTATAATTTAATTTCAATCATAGAGTCTGTGCGGAAAGAGAAGAGTCGTGGGATTTGAGGGCGCGCCAGTGCTATTTTATGGTTTTTGCTATGCTGACAACACTGGTCACGTGATTATAGTACGACACTAAAGGTCATGATACTTGAATCCCTTTTGTTCCGGTTTTTTACCACGGCTTACTAAACGGATCCTGGTTGTGGTGTAGGCTCGTCGACTCAATCCTCTGAATTAGCGCAGGCACTAGTTTTCTTTTTAAAACACACTCTTGTTTTTATGTCTCAGATACTAAAAAGTGACAGTGCGATTGACAAAAACTGCTAAAACTAGTTAAGAATCTGCCCAATACCTAATACCAAACAAGATAGAGTCTCATTTATGTACTGCCTAATCTGTGCAGTCCAACAGTTATTTTAATATAAAACGGTAGATTGGGTAGAAATTGGGCAATAGAACTGGAATTTTACTATCTGGGATATATTTCACCCATCGTAAACTTGACTTGTAATGTATGTGTACATTATTAATAATAAATATGAATATGTATAAAAATAGTGCATAAGTAGATAGGCCTTATATTGGGATACGAGTATGTCCGGTTCTCTCATCTCACGATATTTTACTTCGCCGAAAAGTCACTGCTAAATATGAAATATAATTTTGTATAACAGAACCTAATAAACGAACTTACAAATAAAGAAATATTTTATTAGCAAAACTTTTATTCAGAACCTAGTAAACAAACTTACAAATAAAGAAATATTTTATTAGCAAAAGTTTTATTATTTGGAATCGAGGTCCGAATTAAAATATTCAATGTCACTTATGTTTGAGCTAGCTTCAGAATAACCAGACACTCATAGAACTATCTTCATCAGAACTGGATGTGCTTGAATCCAGCACGTAGATTACGAATTCTTGCATAGCACCTAGGTACTTAGCGGTCTTTTATTCGAGATACCGTAGGTACTTTTACACAATCCTGAAAAAAAAAATACATATAAATATGCATAAAATGGCAAGTATCAAGCCTATTTGTCAGTTATTTTAAAGATCATGAATGACCTGCATATTTATGAAAATTAATATATTTTGAATGAATATACTTACCGATTATGTACCGGAGACAAGTTACTTAGGGGGTTTATCAAATAATTAATTATTTAATATTAAATACAACATCAATACCCGTGAATAGCGGAAACACGTTCCGCGACTTTTTGTCAGTCGATAGCCGTTTTCTTCCCGCTGACAAAACCGAACAATGTTAAATATAATTTTCCTTGTGGTTTTATGTACGGTTTTATCGTGTTTTGAAAATATTATATACATAAGACTTGCGGTTTTTTTTAATAAAAATATACAATGACAGAAGTTTGTTTACTTTTTACAAGACAGGTGTCACAAGGTTTGATTGCCATATAAAATTTTAAATGTTAGTTCCCGTTTCTGCCACGACTCTTCTCTTTCCGCACAGACTCTATTAGAAACTTCATTTAAACATAATGGCACGATTAGCCGAGCTGGTGAAAAAACGGGGAACTTATAAAGGTCGTTTAACGAAATTTCAAACGTATGTAGATGCTTTTAAGGATGTTTTACATTGCAGTGAAGTCGAGGTTTTGGAATTAAAGCTACGTATGTCTAACATTGAAGCGATGTTTGCGGAGTTCGAGGAGGTTCAGACCAGCATCGAATGCCTGTCTCTCCCGGAGGATGAGGTTCAGACACAAACAGCACAAAGGTCAGATTTTGAATCACAATATTTTGCCGTGCTGGCCAGGGCCCAAGAGATATGTAACGCAAATAAATGTAACAAAAGGGCCGGCAGACGTGTTGCTTCTGAAACCTTCTACTCTTCGGCCGGCGAGAGTGATGATGACGTCGCGTCGGTGAAACAGGTACATAAAGGCGTTGCTAGTGTTAAATTACCCATTATTCAAATACCTAAATATAGCGGCGATTATGAGAGTTGGCTTGAATTCCGTGACGTTTTTACCTCTCTTATACATACGAATAAAAACATTGGCGATATTCAAAAATTCCATTATTTACGAGCTTCCTTGGAGGGAGGCGCTGCTCAAATCATACGTGCGTTAGAGTTTTCTGCATCCAACTATACTTTAGCGTGGAAATCTTTATGCGAACGCTTTGATAATACTAGGCTATTAGTGCAAAACCACGTAAAGGCAATTTTTGATGAAGAGGCAATAAAAAAGGAGTCTGCTTCATCCATACGTAGGGTTGTAGATGCATGTAATAAAAATTTGCGCGCGTTACAAATTTTAGGCGAACCAGTGGAGAGTTGGGATACACTTATTGTTTACATTATATCCACAAAGTTGGACACTCTCACACTTCGCGAATGGGAAGAGCACAAAGTTACACACGAGAAAATTACATTAGATATATTCATTAAATTTCTTAAAAATAGGGCAGACATCTTGGAGACTATTGAGTTAAGTAAAACGACAAGTAACAATAAACAAGATTCATCATCGAAGGTTACAAATAGACATGTTCGTGGCTTAGCTGCAGTTGTGAAGCCTGCCTTTAAAAAATACAATTGTCCACATTGTAAAGGTGATCATCCCTTGTATTTATGCAATCAGTTTGCTCAGCTGGATATAAACGCTAGAGAACAATTTGTGGGACGAATGAAATTATGCAGTAATTGTTTAAGGGCAGGTCATAACTTACGCGCGTGTAGACTCGGGCCGTGCCGACAATGCGGCAACAAGCACAATTCTTTATTGCATAGGGACTCGAGCTCCACCAGTAATGCGGCACCGGACACAGCAGCTCCGAGCACGTCGGCTCCGCGCGCTGCGGCCGCTGCAGCTCAAGCTGAATCAAAGGCAGCTAATGACGTTATCACGTCCATGTCAGCGACTAATAAACAATCTTCGAGCTCGAATCGTCGAGCTCTTCTTGCCACAGCGATGATTCAGGTTATAGACGTTCATGGTAGACCTCATGAAGTTAGGGCAATGTTAGATTCCGGTAGTGAATCCTGCTTCATGACAGAGTCACTTTACCAGTCATTAGGTCTACAGTCTCAGAATATCACATCCACAATAACTGGCTTTCAAGACCAGGTTTCTGTGGTAAAAAAGGAATGCGAAGCTATAATACAGTACAGAATTAATTCATTCAAAGCAAGCATTAAGTTCTTAGTGTCGCCAGTCATAACTTCAACCCATGATGAAGTCTTTAATGTAGGCACACTAAATATCCCTTCGGGAATTACGCTAGCAGACCCAGAATTCTTTAATCCGTCAAGTTACGATATACTACTTGGCGTGGATATATTTTGGGATCTGATATGCTCTAATAAAATTAAATTAGGCAAGGGTCGTCCACTTCTTGTAGAAACTGTGTTCGGATACATAGTTTCTGGCCCCACTGGCCACCGAACGTCAAGCAAGATTTTATGCAATTTCACGAAATTCGATGAAATTCAAGATCAACTTTCTAAGTTCTGGCAGATAGAGGAAGTTCCAGCCATTAAGGAACCGGTGTATACTACTGAGGAGGAGTTGTGCGAACAACACTTTAAGCAAAACATGTCACCTAGACATGTCCCTAGTGCGCAAAACGTTCAAACTGATAAACAAGACCAAGTGCGGGTAGTTCGAAAAACTCGCGCGGCTAGAAGATGTTGATGTCAACTTGAGCCAGTCTTCTCCGAGACCACGGGGACAACGCCGTCCTCGAAACGTCGGAGGTAAATCTTAAAACTTAAATACGCGATTAAGTCCCGTTGTGCAGTTTGATAATGTTTAATAATCGTGAAAGTTTAAATCAGTGTAAAACATGTCACGTAAAGAAGACGGTAGATTCTCAGTAGGAATTCCTCTGAAAACCAGTGAAAACGAACTTGGCCATTCGTTCGAACGTGCCAAGTCGTGTTTTTTGGCGCTAGAACGCCGGCTGATGAACCAGCCTTCGTTGAGGCTCATGTATGTTGATTTCATGAAGGAATATTTATCATTAGGTCACATGACATTAAGTGACATAGATAATCCTCATGAAAATTCGTACTTTACGCCACATCATGGCGTGTTGCGTGAGCAAAGCACCACGACAAAGTTAAGAGTCGTGTTCAATGCAAGTGCGCCTACCAGCTCTGGCTTATCCCTGAACGATATCCAAATGGTAGGGCCCACAATACAGAGCGACTTGCTTTCTATACTTTTACGATTTCGGCAACACCGCTATGTGATGGCAGGTGACATCGAAAAAATGTACAGACAGGTGCTCGTTAATGAGAATCAACGTCACCTGCAGCAAATAATTTGGCGTGACGACCCATCAAAGCCCCTCCAGACGTATACGCTAAATACAGTCACTTATGGCACAGCCTCGGCTCCGTTCTTGTCTGTACGTTGCCTTAAGCAAATTGCGGACGAATGTGACAATGAACTGGTGCGCAAGGTCATTAGTGAAGACTGTTATGTTGATGATCTGTTGACGGGGCAAGAAACTGCCGAGAGTCTCTTAGAACTTCGTGCTCTGATTTCAAAGGAACTGGCGTTAGGTTGTTTCAACCTGAGAAAATTCCGATCGAACCTTCCTACATGTAGCGACGTGTCCGACAGTAGCGTTGGTTCAGCCATTGTCGATTTGAGCGAGCACGAACAGTCGAAGACTTTGGGCCTAAAATGGTCGCCGTCAGACGATGTTCTGCAATTCGATATAAAGACTGATCCCACTCTAGATGTCACCAAGAGAGTGATCTTATCCACGATTTCTCAAATTTTTGACCCTCTTGGGCTGCTTAGCATTTTCATTATTATCGGAAAGGTCATCCTCCAGAAACTCTGGTTGCTCAAAGTGAGTTGGGATAGTCCATTGCCTCCAGACATCGTCAAGTCATGGCTTAAGTTTGTACTCGATTTAAGTCACCTTCAGAAACTCAAGATACCACGGCACGTGGTATGCGAGAATGCAAACAACATACAACTACACGTATTTTGCGATGCATCTAAGGATGCTTATGGCGCTTGCGTTTACGTTAGGTCCGTAGATTCGTTGGGCAATGTAAGGGTTCGTCTCTTATGCTCAAAAACGCGCGTCAGTCCAATAAAGGCCGTGACGATCCCGCGTCTTGAACTTTGCGGCTCTTTGGTGGCGGCTAAGCTCTTGGACAAGGTTTTGCTAACTATACGACTGCATGTGGACAGTTGTTTCTTGTGGACAGACTCCGCTGTGGTCTTAGGTTGGCTCAAAACGCCACCAAATAGGTTAAAGCCATTTGTTAAAAATCGGGTGGCTGACATACAAGAAATGACCAAATCACATTTCTGGCGTCATGTGCCTACTGCCAGCAACCCTGCGGATTTATTGAGTAGAGGTGTTAGTGCTGCACAAGATGATAAATTAGAATTTTGGTTTAGTGGACCCAAATTCTTGTTAGAAACTGAAGACTCGTGGCCGAACAAGTCTTTCGATCAAGGTCAATCAGAATTGCCCGAAGTAAGATCAAATGTAGCATCAATCAATATCAAAGAAAAGGAGTTGTTTCCATTTGCACGTTTCTCAAGTCTACGTAAACTTAAAAATATCATGGCTTATGTACAACGTTTCATTGCAAATTGCAAAACTAAAATTAAAACAAAGGGCACTTTATCATTGTCTGAAAAACAATCCGCATACGATTCTTTAATAAAACTGTCGCAAAAGGAATCATTCGACGAATATGATATTTTAGCTAAAGGTAAACCGTTACCTACAAAAAACAAACTGTTGTCGTTAAGCCCGTTTATTGACGAAAAGGGTCTAATTAGAGTAGGTGGTAGAATTAAAAACGGTAATTTTACATTCGAAAAGAAACATCCAATCTTACTCGTGTCTAAACATATTTTAACTAAACTAATATTTCGTTTCGAACATATACGCTTAATGCACACAGGACCTCAACATTTGCTAGCTTCAATTCACGAGGAGTTTTGGCCTATCGGGGGCCGTAATTTAGCTCGTTCTATTGTACACAATTGCCAGCGTTGCTTTCGTCTCAACGCACAGACAGCCCGTCCGATGATGGGAAATTTACCTGAGCAGCGCCTTCAGCCTGGCTATCCATTCCAGACTACAGGAATGGATTACGCGGGTCCTATATTAGCACTTAATAAGAGAGGTCGCGGTAGCAAGACAGAAAAGGTATACATCGTCATATTTATCTGTTTCACCACCAAATGCGTACATCTCGAACTCGTCAGTTCGCTATGTAAAGATTCCTTCCTAGCCACGTTGCGTCGCTTCATTGCTAGACGATCTAAACCTGCTACCTTATTCTCCGATAATGGAACTCAGTTCGTGGGAGCACGAAATGAGCTTTATAAGTTCCTCAACGATAATGCAAGTTCTATAATTGATGAAATGTCTAATGAGCGTATAGACTTCAAATTCATACCTGCATATGCACCACACATGGCCGGTCTGTGGGAAGCCAATATAAAATGCATAAAAGCCCATTTACATCGCGTGTTAGGGAACGCACACTTAGTATTTGAAGACCTCTATACAATTTTAGTTCAAATTGAGGCCTTACTAAACTCACGTCCCTTAACCCCACTCTCGACTGACCCACGTGACATGAGACCTTTGACCCCGGGGCACTTTTTGGTAGGACGACCGATGACTGCTTTGCCCTCGCCTCCGCTTGTCGACGTTAACCAGAACCGTCTCACTCGTTTTGAAAGGCTGGAGCAGTTACGCCAACACTTTTGGGCCAGGTGGCACAAGGAGTACATTACTGAACTTCAACAACGCACCAAGTGGCGCACGTCTAAGGGTCAACAACTAAAAAAGGGAGCATTAGTCCTCATTAAAGAAGAAGGACTCCCGCCGATGAAGTGGCGACTGGGCCGCATCACAGAGATATATCCAGGGAGCGACGGAATCGCCAGGGTCGCGGATATCAACACTGCAAGAGGAGTGATACGCCGTGGCTTCAACCGCATCTGCCCGTTGCCTACCACTGACATCGACGAGTTGAAAGTTAACCCTTTCAACGCCGGGGGGCATGTTCGGGATTCTTCGGATGTCCTCCCCACCTCTAAGAGGACAACGGCCAACGCTGCAAGACCAGATTGCATACGACATTGACGCGCTCGCACGTACTTGCGTCCTTCTTAAAATTTTGATTAAAATAAAGCCAAATTATGTAATTAATTATCTTCAACGACTAAACGAATCATCAAGAAAGCATTTTTAATTGAAGAAACCAATCAACCAATTTATATCGTCAAAAATATTTTGATAAAATATTAATAATACTTAGGTATTAACTTAATTCGATTTGGCGATTTCGTAGAAAAAATGTGACGTCACACTATGGGGGAGAGGTTTGCCAAATGTGACCAAGTGTGACAAGGAGGGGGGAGGGGTAAAAAAACCTAGAAAATCGTGTGACGTAATTAATGGATGACCCCTTATTATGTTTATGCTTTTCATCACGCCATAAAAAAACGTTAGACCGAATTTGTTAATTAAGTTATTGGTACTTTAGTAATTGATATGATGTAATTGGAAGAATGTTCTGGAACATTAACTATGTTTAGGGTTATGAGACAAAATTATAGTTTTTATCATTACCGTGGTAGTCATTACCACGGAACCACGGTATTTTTCGACCACGGTAATGACTATTCTTCCACGGTAAGAACAAAAAAAGGGTTTTCTTAAAACAAAATTTGCCGAAGGAGAGTAATTTTTTCTTTGTTGTATTTTATTCATATAATATAATATTTCACATAAAGTGAGAAAAATAAGTCATTGTTACTAAAGTAAAGGACCGAATAAACGTCTGTAGAGATATACTGGGTCAAGCAAATCTTGTCAGTAGCAAACGGCGGCAAATTTGAAAAATCGCGGGTTAGCAACACTGTGTTCGAATAATTCGAAAATCGCGTTTCATCTGTGCTTTATCTGTGGAATGTGGATCGCGAATGACAGCCATCATCTTTGTTTACATTCTGAATCGATTCTATTTCAAGAGATATTTCTGCTGTGTCACCATTAAATACCAATATATTAAATAAGATTGTGCTTAATCAAAGCTAAGATGCCTACAATGCCTACGGTGGCAACTGAGAAATCTAATAAAATATTAAAATCCAGTAGTAGGACATCTACCTGCTGAAGCAATGATTTTATTCATACATTCTTGTTTAACGGCATAGTCCACTTCTAATTTTATTTTCAGATCTTAAAATTAGTTAATCATTTTTATCAACATCACACACCGCTTTTAAATTGTCCGTCCATACCTATTAATAACAATTTCAAACATTTTCAATAGAGAATCCGTGAGTGACAATTTGAATTGACGGGCGCGCTCAGCGGAAAAAAAAGTTTAGGTTCGATGTACATTGTACATTGCTGCTTTTCTTAGCGCAATACTACTCTTTGAGTGTTGCCCTACTTTAGTTTGCTTTACATTGCTACTGACAAGATTTGCTTGACGCACTATAGTTGATAAGTCATGCGCTGTACAGTAAAATAAAATACGGCCCAGAATTGATCCCTGGGGAATCCCTCTGGTGACCATAGGCTTTACGCAAGCTCCTGATGACACTCCTCGGTACGAAGTGAACCATATATGTCGAGTGTTTTTCGAATCAAACACGTGAGCGACCTGTTCTTAATATATTTAAAATACCATGACTTTGCTGAGATTGGAATACCATCCCAAGTAGCATTGCAAGCTGTATATAAGCTGTATTCCAGTTTATTTGTATACTATAAGCTGTACAGTTAAGCTGTACAAAGGCTGTATAAGCGCTTATACAGCCCTTATAAGTCAAAAAAGGGCCCAAATTATACAGCCTTTGGCGTTATTAGAGCTGTAGAGTAGCTGTATAAGCAATACATAAGCTGCATTATAGCCGCATTACAGCTATATTTCGGTGTAACAGGAAACCTTAACACTACAGATAATCTCTTATAAGTACGATATAAGAATATGAGTTTTAAATGAGCTTTTAAAAATAATTACAAGAGAATAATAATCATTTAAGAAACTAAAATGTCTTAATCTTGTTTATCCGTAAAATAGTAATGGCGACAATAAAGTGTCATAGTGGATGGTAAAAGTAAAAGTAAATACATATTATAGAGGTCTTGAGTGAAATATTATGTTATTGGTAAGTGCCGATTATTATTTATTGCGAACCTATGTATCTTTTCTGGCAAAATATTCACGCGCCTGCAAAATAACAAAGAGAAACCATAAGGAAAATATCAAAAATCGGTAAAGTTAGTGTTTGTTTTTAAGGTTAGAATATCAAAAATATTTATAAATATTAATTCTAAGGCTAAAGTTAATTTATTTTAGCTGGTCATCATAACACGATGTTAGTCTGCTAAATATTTGCAAGTATTTCATTAATTATATTTACAAATACGTTTTATTTTCATTGTAAAATGGCGACAATTTTTAAACAGCCTACAAGTTAGTTGGAGAGTATTATAATCTTAGTAGCTGTGCTGTGTAATAAATGGAGTATCATTTACAGCTTTTGTAATTAAAACAGCTTTATAATAGAATATTTGTATTCGTTTGGCTGTATTTCGGTTCTTCGTACATAAGTTATAAGTCTCTTTAGAAATCCGTATAACAAATAAAAAAACCCTTAGGTCCAAATGTCTATTTCTATTCTTCGTTCCATTTCATAATTTTCTAAATTATTAATTTTGTTCATTACATTTTTTTTATTTTCTTGGTCGAAATATATACTTATACGAGTGTAAAATTACGCCAAAATATACAACTCTGTCAGTAATACTGAAAAAAGCTGTACTATAGCTGCCATTTATTCTTTTAGTTTTATAATACCCTTACAGACAGAAGTTATACAACTACTATTCTTATAGGAGAGTAAAATTACGCCATAAGAAATAGCTTTAAAACGGGGTTGACAAATACATTTGTACAGCTACAAGTACCAAGTGATACTACAATACAGCCGGTATACAGCTTTTACGATTAAATTAGCTTGTAGTGTATCACAACACTTAAAGTTTTAAAACGGACTTGACAGATACTTTTGTACAGCTAAAAGTGCCAAGTGTTACTACAATACAACCTGTATACAGCTTTTACGATAGAATTAGCTTGTAGTGTCTCACAGCACTTTTCGTTTTAAAGTAGTTTTTTTATATTCTGATAAAGCACCCCATGCTTCCGCAGAATCCTTTATAATGATTTTATACAGCTTGAGCTGTATAATGTCTGTAAAATACCTTTTATGCAGCTTAAATCTTTTCTGACACTCTTATACGTCCCTTAAATCACTCTAAGTTCTAAATTGGCTGGTATATTGATGTTGCCGACACTTCCATGCTGCTTGGGATGACTACTGTGATTGTATCAGGATACGAGCGGGCGCCGCAGACCGGCGGCTGCTACAAGTTTCACTGGGTCACGAAGGCCTGGGACGCCGCGCGGGCCACGTGTCGTGACGAGGGGGCAGACCTGGCTATCATCAACAGCGACACCGAATCTGAAGCACTCCGTGAAATTTACGACAAGTATTATAATAAGATCGTTGGTGCTTATGATCCCACTTACGCTATAATTGGCTATAAAGAAGTACGTGGAGAGGGCTGGGTGACTATAAACGGTAAGAAAAACTTGTTAACTTCATAATGTAATCTGGCTTGAGCGTATTATCAAAATATTTTTTTAGGAACAGTAAATTTATTGACATCTTTCGACAACTGTATAAAATCTTTATAACGCCATTTGACTTAATTTGATCCTTGTTCTTTCACTGATATGTGTTTAAATGTCAAAAAGTGTCGTCATCTACTTAAATACTCTCCGAGTATAGGTCAATAAAGGTCATCGCCATCGCTCGAAAATATACCTTTACCCTACCCCATACCATACCTCTTGCGCGTCTTCAAAGTTCTTTAGGCTCATCTTAACACGAGAACGCCATTCTGGCCTGGCCACTGAGAAGCAAACTTTTGTCAGGTTCTATACTGCAAGCAGTGAGGTGGCGCTTAAGCACGTCCTTGTAACGTAGGTGCTGCCCACCTTGGTTCCGCTTACCAGCTGATAGTTGGGAGTAGAAAATGGCTTTCGGTAGTCGGCAATCACTCATACGCCAAACATGCCCACACCACCTTAGCTGACCCTTCATTAAGAGCGCCTCCATGCCAGGCATCTTGCAACAACAAAGTACCTTCAGTGTTGGGGACGCGATCTTGCCATTTTAAATTGTAGAAAAGCACACCACTTTAAAAGATGATTTCATTGACAGGTGACTCGCTGGCCGCCGCAGGCTTCGAAGAATGGGGGCACTGGGAGCCTAACAATGCGAGAGGCCTCGAGCAATGCGGCTGCGTCTTCCATAAGAACGGTCTACTCAACGACTGCGAATGCTTTAAGCCTTTTCCGTTCTTTTGCGAGATTCCTGTGTAATTTTCTTCCTGTTTACAAACCTGCGACTCTTTGTTTTCAGGAAACAGCAAATTATAGTCTGCCAAACTATATCTGTCAGTAAAAAAGCGACAAATTTAAAAAATGTAGGCGCATGGGTCATTGTCCCATAGAAAATTTGAATTTCGCGCCTTTTTGCGACTGACAGAGTTGTTTGACAGACCATATTATAGAGTTATATTACAATACGTGATGTCCATATTAAACTTTCGTGAGACATATTTTAAATTGCACGAGTTGCAGTCGCCGCGAGCACTCGAGCCTGAGGAAGGACCCCCGACGGGCCCGAAACATGTCGCTAATAGCGACTAAAAATTCAAGTGAGTGAAACCGTTTAAACAATTGTCGTATAAACAATTTATAATACGTGATGTTTTATTTACGTTTCAATCAACTCAAAAGCCATAAAAAAACACTCAGAAACTATAGACTGGGTGTATTTTTTGAAATTCTTATACTTAGAATAGAATAGAAAATAATTTATTTGAAACAACACATCTTAAAATTACCTAATACAGACAAGCATATGTAACATACTCGTAGGTTAATGTAATTGTTTGTTTCAAAGAGGATACCGCTCAGCATGTGTCGGAGCACTTAGTGCAACGTGCAACGTTTTCAGTCGACCCTTGAACTTATAAAATAAGAAATTAAACAAAAACAATGCGTAAAATAATAATGACCGGCATAAAAACAGAATTACAATTCTTTCAAAAACAGGAACTTAGAATGGGAACAGAGATGATTAGCCACATAATCGGATTATACAATTTTTGATTTGACGCCTTTGCTTTCCAGAACCTAATATGAGAAATTTAGATTTTAAGGGGTTTAAAAATAAACACAGGGGAGAGGGAGGCCTTTAAGGGGGAGGCCGATGTTCAGCAGTGGACGTCGTATGGCTGAGATGATGATGATGATGATGAAAAATAACTGTTTCTATTGGACCATTGACAAGTAATCGGGTAATCGAGACAAGTCATCATTTATAGCTATAGGTACTTGGAGGTCATCAGCATAAATTCTTGCGTCATTTTTCTGGACAGTTTTTTTTCTTCAAAATTTGAGGAAAATAAAGCTGTGACATAAGAAAAACTCAAAGGCTTAAATAACTGATCGTCATACTGAGCAACTTTTACTATGAGACCAACCTAGGGAGAGGACACAATTTTTTTTTTCATAGCAATTATTTCCGAAAATATTATGTTGTTTGTCAAAAAAAAAAACTTCTAAAAGGTCAATATTCTACAGCTGCACTATAGGATTGAAACGAAAAAAATCATCCCCACTTTTCATGTAGGGGAGCTACCCTAAAAAAAATTTTTTTTGCATGTTTTTAACCGCCTTCAAAAAAGCGGCCAAGTGCGAGGCGGACCCGCCCATGAAGGGTTCCGTAGCAGCAAGTAACATAATAAAATTGCGGTTTAAGATTTATGACTTATTAAAAAAACTACTTACTACAAGTTCTCGTTCAAACCAATTTTCAATGGAAGTTTGCATGATAATGTACTACAACATATATTTTTTTTAGTTTTATCATTCTCTTATTTTAGAAGTTACAAGGGGGGGGGGGGACACATTTTACCACTTTGGAAGTGTCTCTCGCACAAACTATTCAGTTTAGAAAATAAATAAGAAATCAGCAGATTTGACTTATTTACAATATGAGTGGTGGTTGTAGCGATGCTACATATTTGCCTATGATAGATACATACTTTTCCATACAGGATAACCTGTACAACATGACTGTCGCATTTCCAACAGAATAACATGCACCAGAGTATGACACTTATGTAAAACTGTAATGTACCTTCTCAGCTGTAGGTTGATTAGCATATCCTGCCTCCTGGCTAACTGGTTTCGAAGAAACAAGTCCAAAGAGCATGCCACTCGAACGGAACTTGTCACCCAGATTGTGCAGAGATTGTTGAACCAAACCTGGCTTCACGTATATCAAAATGACCCTCGTGATATATCCTAACTGCCCAAGTAGGTCACATCCTAATTTAATTTGTATTTTAGAATCATTTATGAAATTATATAAAAACATAAAAAAGACTTTCGTTGGGTAGCCGTAAGCGTGACAGCCCGGTGACAGCTAAGAATATAGGCGTTTTGTTCAAGCATAAGCAAGGTTATATTCCAAAGGAAACAAAGCAGAAACGTACGATAAAAGTATAATTATTAGTAATTATTATTAACCATTTAGAATATTACAAGTATTAATGAGCATTGATATTTTTCGAGAATCATTTGATTTAGAAAAGATTTAAGTTGGTTTGACGTTTAATGTGTTGATGTGAATCGAAACGCAACGTGTCCGGTAGGATTCTATTTCGGACTGTCACTTCACTTGGACTTGGAATGGGAATACGCTAGGATGTAGATGGTTGCTAATTAAAGATTAAGAGGGATTGCCTCGTCTCCTTCCGCCGCCTGGTCCGGCTGGTGGGAGACCGATTTGTAAAGTGCGTATATCGCTGTGCGTGAATTGTGCGCGTGATTTACTTAGTGCGTCCCGTGTCGCCGATGGACATGAGCACGGTTGGTGATCGTGTTCCCTGGCGCGCTGTTGCGCGTCCCCGATTTTGCTGAGCGTCATGCTGACGCTGCTTCTACGCCGTAGGACGCGGCCTTGACCTGCAGGCCGTGTGTCGGATGGCTATGCTGCCGTCCGACAACTCCAAGGTGTCTTCGTGCGGGTCCTTCCCGTGAAAGTCCGAGCGCCGCGGGTTGTTCTCGCCTTAGCTTGTCACAGCTGGGGCTCGATGAACGCCCGCCGCTGATCTACGTCGATCTGTCTGCTACGCTAAGTTCCAGGATGAAAGCTACATCCGGTATCCGTGAGTGCACTAGACTCTCGTTTTAGGTTTTGGCCAAAACTCCGCGTTTCGCCCGCCTCGCGACCGTAGATTAAGGATTGCCATAGTGTCACTCCACAGCCGCCAACGGCTTATAGAAACAAATTGTATTTTGAGTAGCGCCCGCCCTAAAGCGGAGTGCCTTGTAAGTAGTTAGCGGAGTATATTAAATTGCATGTCAGATATTTGGTTTTATCCTTTCAATATCCTACCAAGTTCCCATTAACCAGGTTAGAATAACAAGAGGACCCTTGCACTCCAATAGTCCAATGTTTTACTGCGGATCTTATCCGAGGCATCACTCCCATTAATTATTTAAACATTTAAAACATTATTATTTTTTATTCACCACAGTGCCAGCGCTACTTTAAACACAATTATTTTTTATTCACGACAATGGCGCCCGAACAAAGCTTAAATTAAATATATAGCCTGGTTATTGTGAGCTTGGCAGAGCGATAACATAAATTTATAAAATTTTTGTCATTTAAAAAATTTAATATTTAAAAAATTTAGTGAAATTATTTGTTTTAAAAATACAATATTAATTAATTTGTAAGTTTACTTGTGACAGGGTAGCAAATTCATCAATTATTACAATTATTATTAGGCTACACTATGACTAATTAGCATAGCGCTCAGCCACATATTATTTTTTTCACCATGCTCCATTTGAGAGGTAGGTAATTTATTTTAACACTTCCTGTATAAAGTGAAGTGTTACCAATTTATTATACTTTATTACATACCCTGACACAAGCAAACCATTTTTTCTACCGACATGCCGGACGGGGAAGGAGAGGAATTTCATGAAGTAGGAGGGGGGGATACCTTATCTACTCACCCCTACCCATGCCTAATGCCTCATTGTTTAATACGCGACCATGGGGTGCCGCGTTAGACAACCACCCGCCCGACCCACCCATTTCAAAAGTATTAAAATATTTATTCATTTTTATTTCTCAAACCAACTCAAACTTTTCATTCCGGTGACTTAGTATGATAGACGAGACACTCTAAATTTCTTGGTTTTTGACTTATTCGGTTCTAAATAGAACTACTTTATAGAACTTAAATGTTCATATTATTTGTTTTTGATTTTTTTTTGAAATTTGAGGAAATTGGTCTTAGAATCAACCTCAATTTCAGCTATCTTAGCATAGCATCTTTTAAAGTTCTACTGAAACGTGCACCATTTGTATGTGCTAAAGGTAGGGACATGTTGTCGAACGGCATGCTGCATTCCATTTGGAGTAGTATTCCTGATTCGTCACATAACCTCCGAATTTCCGACTGCTAGAGCAAACCGCTTTGTAGTTAAGGTAATCTGAAAAAATCAGTTACCATTTAATTTTAAAGCATTGGTTCAGTGACATTATGCTCAATGTTATATTTTACAAGGTGTAATTTCAAGTTAGTAACTTATTTTTCTATTTGGGTGAACTCAGGTAACAACCCATTTTTTTTGAGTATGCGTACCTCCTTGACTCATTTGGTCAAGATTTTTTTTTTCAAGCGTTTCCAGGGAAACCAAATTTTTTTGTGACTACACACCCTAAGGGTCCAGGGTGATGTAATTATATTGGATATAATTCACTGACTTAGACATGAAAAAGAAAACTAAGTTTTTTTTTTCACTTAGTGTAAGCCCGCTGGCTACACATTGGGATTTGACTTGAGTGTGAGCTACAAGTTAGCCTCCACTATTATTGATATTATTTGTAGATATAAATTAGCAACTAGTTACCACATTACATTAAGGTACTAGTAAGTTAATTTTGTAGTCATAGGCATGTACATAGTAGGGCATGCCATATTAAAACTTAATTCTTAATATTGCATTAGGTATATGATTACTTGTAATATACTAAATAGTAAGAATTTATAAATATAGTTGAAAATACTTAATATTTAAATTGGATTTAAATACTTTAGTGAACCTTAGAATAGGGAGTTAGCTTATTATTATTTAATTTTATGTTGAATAGTGGCTAGACCAGTCAATATAGGATTACTTGAATTAAAAAAAAATATTTTTTAGTTAGGTTGCAGAAACCACAGTGTAGTGGCCATGCACTGTGATTTCTAATAGAGTTAAAATTTAGAAATAAAACTTACAGTCCCAGAGATGGACATAGGTAGATTAAAACATAATAATATTTAGCATATCTGCATGTATAATTAACGTCCTAATGGATTTGTTGATTAGGTATCCGGTTAATTTATTTTTCTCCGGTTACCCCGGCTGCCTCGGTTAACCGGTGCTTAACCTCTTTGCCGAGAGAGGGGATATTGTAGCGATGCTACATATTTGCCTATGATAGATACATACTTTTCCATACAGGATAACCTGTACAACATGACTGTCGCATTTCCAACAGAATAACATACACCAGAGTATGACACTTATGTAAAACTGTAATGTACCTTCTCAGCTGTAGGTTGATTAGCATATCCTGCCTCCTGGCTAACTGGTTTCGAAGAAACAAGTCCAAAGAGCATGCCACTCGAACGGAACTTGTCACCCAGATTGTGCAGAGATTGTTGAACCAAACCTGGCTTCACGTATATCAAAATGACCCTCGTGATATATCCTAACTGCCCAAGTAGGTCACATCCTAATTTAATTTGTATTTTAGAATCATTTATGAAATTATATAAAAACATAAAAAAGACTTTCGTTGGGTAGCCGTAAGCGTGACAGCCCGGTGACAGCTAAGAATATAGGCGTTTTGTTCAAGCATAAGCAAGGTTATATTCCAAAGGAAACAAAGCAGAAACGTACGATAAAAGTATAATTATTAGTAATTATTATTAACCATTTAGAATATTACAAGTATTAATGAGCATTGATATTTTTCGAGAATCATTTGATTTAGAAAAGATTTAAGTTGGTTTGACGTTTAATGTGTTGATGTGAATCGAAACGCAACGTGTCCGGTAGGATTCTATTTCGGACTGTCACTTCACTTGGACTTGGAATGGGAATACGCTAGGATGTAGATGGTTGCTAATTAAAGATTAAGAGGGATTGCCTCGTCTCCTTCCGCCGCCTGGTCCGGCTGGTGGGAGACCGATTTGTAAAGTGCGTATATCGCTGTGCGTGAATTGTGCGCGTGATTTACTTAGTGCGTCCCGTGTCGCCGATGGACATGAGCACGGTTGGTGATCGTGTTCCCTGGCGCGCTGTTGCGCGTCCCCGATTTTGCTGAGCGTCATGCTGACGCTGCTTCTACGCCGTAGGACGCGGCCTTGACCTGCAGGCCGTGTGTCGGATGGCTATGCTGCCGTCCGACAACTCCAAGGTGTCTTCGTGCGGGTCCTTCCCGTGAAAGTCCGAGCGCCGCGGGTTGTTCTCGCCTTAGCTTGTCACAGCTGGGGCTCGATGAACGCCCGCCGCTGATCTACGTCGATCTGTCTGCTACGCTAAGTTCCAGGATGAAAGCTACATCCGGTATCCGTGAGTGCACTAGACTCTCGTTTTAGGTTTTGGCCAAAACTCCGCGTTTCGCCCGCCTCGCGACCGTAGATTAAGGATTGCCATAGTGTCACTCCACAGCCGCCAACGGCTTATAGAAACAAATTGTATTTTGAGTAGCGCCCGCCCTAAAGCGGAGTGCCTTGTAAGTAGTTAGCGGAGTATATTAAATTGCATGTCAGATATTTGGTTTTATCCTTTCAATATCCTACCAAGTTCCCATTAACCAGGTTAGAATAACAAGAGGACCCTTGTACTCCAATAGTCCAATGTTTTACTGCGGATCTTATCCGAGGCATTTTTTCCATTAACTATTTAAACATTTAAAACCCTATTATTTTTTATTCACTACAATGCAACGCAACTTTAAATCTAATTATTTTTTATTCACGACATGGTAATTGCTATAACTGTTCCAAATTTTAGGTATCTTACGTCAAACGGTCTCTGAGAAAAACGCAGGCAGACAGACATGACGAATCCATAAGGGTTCCGTTTTCACAGATGATGTATTTCTGTTGTCGCTTTAACAACAAATACTAAAAACAGAATAAAATAAATACCTATTTAATTTAAGTGGGGCCACAGAATAAATAATAGTAATTAGGTATATGTATATTTTTATTAGTGATGTAATAGTTTTCTTAACCGTGCGAGCCGTAATTTGAATAAGCTAACGAAAGAGCTTGACATTGATATATTTAATTGCGACATTCCCTCCGTGAGGCGTAAATTGACGGAAATGTGTTTCAATTAGGCACTTTTTATTTATCTCGTAAGTGAGTGCTTTGTATATGTAGTATCTAAGTTATAACATAACACTTTATTTTGTTCTTAGTTTTTCAGTTTTTTTTTTCTTTGTTTTTACACTATTTAATTGGTGTCCTGTCACCGGTAGTAGGCTTTGATTATGTAAGCGAATGTTGTTAGTTTTGGTTTGAGTCTTATCTCTTTCATGTGTGCGATGTGTGTGTGTGTGTGTGTGTGTGTGTGTGTGATGCGTGTTACTTAAGTATATGTTTTTACTACATATCTATTTGCGAGTTCCTGTAATTGGCTCTATATATCTATTTATGATTCCATTGTCATTTAGTTAGCTGTTGGATCTCCTTATGTAAATAAATAAATAAATAAATAAATAAATAAATGTACAGTCAAGCGTGAGTCGGACTTAATCACTTAGTTTTAGATCCGACCCCTACGGATTTTTTAAAGACATTTCACTCACGTTTCACATAAAAAATACATTGTTAAAAATTGTGTAATGTACGGAACCCTCGGAACGCGAGTCCGACTCGCACTTGGTCGGTTTATTTTTTTAATTTTTTCAATTTTACTATTACGAGCTATACTTAATGGAACTGTACCTACTGCAGATACGAGTACGGTGCATATTAATCATAAAATTATATGTAATATCCATATATCCAACGGTGAATACCTCTTTAACCCTTTTACTGCGCCTTTTCATCAGCTGGTACAGTTTTGTAGTTTTGTTTTGGTTTGGTGTGGTTTGGTTATCAGGAGATAACTTAGGAGATCTAAGAGATGCGCAAAAACTAGCTCCGTCATATGTGGCGTCGTGCTAATGACTGGTACCAGGTACTGAAAAGGCACCGTGTCAACGACTATAGTTCGTTTTTTTAGCATTAGAAAGAACTTGCAAAAAGGTAAGCGATCTTGACATGTCTTTTAATTGAAAAACGTTTTTTAAAAATCAAAAACTATTACTTATGAAAGCAGAAGAATATGAATGATCGTATTAGATTCATAATTGTAACATGTTTGCCGTGACTTATTTTTAAAACGTGTTTGTCAATTAAAAGACACATCAAGATTGTTTACCTTTTTTCTAATGCTAAAAAAACGAAATATAGTGTCGGTTTGCTGGTCACTGCATGGCGGCGAGATTCAGGCGGCTGAAAATAGTCATCGTCTAAACGGTCTGAAGATGTGTATGTATGTATATTTACTTTATTGTACATAGAAATAAAAACACGAGAAACACAGTTACAGAGTCAATTAAATACAACAAAGGCGAACTTATCCCTGAATGGGATCTCTTCCAGTTAACCTTTGAGGAAATGAGTAGGACAGAAGTACCGATGAATGACAAACAAAAGCAAAAGTGTACAATCCCTAAAATAAATGAAATGCAAGTTTTGAATACACATTACCGTAAAACGGGGTGAGTAGGTTTCGCGGGGAGAGTTGGGTTATGAATGGGGAGAGAAGGTTTGAGAGGGGGGTGAGAAGGGATTTTAAGGCTACGCTACAAAAATAATGTATTCCAATTTAAAATGGGGCTAAAGTAATACGCATAATAAAAAAAAATCGATCCAACAATCTTCCAAAATCACCTTTGTATGAAAAACCCTCTTACCCCAAATACGAGGCACTACGGGGTGAGGTGGGTTTTCCTCTTTATCGTCAAAGTTATGAAATGGAACTACCCAAAATAAAATACAAACGTCCGAAACTCCGAACCACTTATTATATACACCATTCAGTTTTCACATGTAAAAATAAAATTTTATCGAGGTTTGAAAGTCAAATTTCACCCAACTCACCCCATTTTACATTTTACAAATATACATAAATAGAAATATAACAATGTGCTGTAGGGTAGGTAGACACTGGCGCCGTAAAGGCGTCTCAAAATAGTCTCCGTCTAAATCAACCATAAGCGCCTAACGATTTTGTAATAGCAAAAGTAAATTTTAGTTTTGAAATCAATATAATCAATACGAATAATTTCCGTAGATACATAAAGTAATGATATCCCATCAAAAACATTAATGTGAAATTACAGCCAAGTTCAATATTAAGATTATTCGTCGTTAATTTCGCCGGAAAAAGAATTGAGAATATTGAGATCTACATATGGGTTATAACACTTTAAACTCTCGCGTTTTGTACACATATTCAATTACACAAACGGGTCTACCGCGATATAATATTTTCATTGTTTTTACCTTTAATTCCGACGTTTCAGCTGAGTTGCATCAGCTGTGGTCACGGAAAGACTGACGTCCCAACAAATGTCAACGGAGATATTAATAAAACAACACTAAACTACCCGAAATTAGTTTATAAAAATGTTCGGGGTAGACAAAGAAATTGCAGCTACCCGTTAAAGTTTAATGTTTATTGTCCACGGCACGACACACAACACTCACTTCTTCAACTGTCACTCTGTTGGAGCACTGTCTAGAGGGAAACTATTTCCTCTACCAAGGGCAGTTTTATCTGCAAGTGGATGGGGTGGCAATGGGCAGTCCTGTTGCCCCCGTGATTGCCAACATATGGATGGAACACTTTGAAGAGTTGGCATTACGTTCCGGACCGTCTGTAATTAAAATGTGGAAGAGATATGTAGATGACGTGTTCTGCATTTTAAAGGGCAACGCCGACACAGTGGAGCATTTCGTCGGCCATTTAAACTCCATCCACCCAAAGGTAAAGTTTACATTTGAAATGGAGTGCGATAGATCCTTACCCTTTCTGGATGTGAAGTTGAGAGTGAAACCAGATGGAACCCTGGCACACTCCGTGTACAGGAAGCCCACACATACTGACAGGTACCTACAAGCATCTTCCCACCATCATCCGAGGCATCTACAATCCGTCGTCACATCCCTGGTTAACAGAGCACGAGACTTATGTGACGCGGAACACATAGATAATGAGTTAGCCCATGTTCAGGAAGTGCTAAAGAAAAATGGGTACTTGCAGAAAATCCCACGCACGACTAGGAAAAAAGAAAGACATCCGGAGGTTAGTAGGCAACCAGCCTTTTTGCCGTATGTGAAAGGGATAACGGACAAAGTTGGATCAGTACTGAAGAAATTCTCCATTAAGACTGTATACACGCCGTTATCTAAAGTAGCAAGTCTTTTACGCAGCCCAAAGGATGTCATTCCGTACCAGAATCCGGGTGTCTACAAGATAGAATGCAGTTGTGGAAGTGCGTACATTGGCCAAACAAAGCGCAGTATTCAAGAGAGGGTAAAGGAACACATAGCAGCTGTTAAAAATCGCCATGTAAACAAATCCGCAATAGCTGAGCACTTGCTGACAACAGGAACGAATCACTGGATTGAGCTACATAAACCCAAAGTCCTCTCCAACGAGCGACACTATTATCCGCGGATCGTGAGAGAGGCGATTGAAATCAAAAAACACCCTAAAAATTTCAATCGAGAGGACGGTTACAAATTATCGTCTACTTGGGGACCAGTGATTCAAATGTTGAAACCAGCAGATATATCTTCGGACCAGTGTACGGATACTGTGAGTGTTGTGTGTCGTGCCGTGGACAATAAACATTAAACTTTGACGGGTAGCTGCAATTTCTTTGTCTACCCCGAACATTTTTATAAACTAATTTCGGGTAGTTTAGTGTTGTTTTATTAATATCTCCGTTGACATTTGTTGGGACGTCAGTCTTTCCGTGACCACAGCTGATGCAACTCAGCTGAAACGTCGGAATTAAAGGTAAAAACAATGAAATTATATCGCGGTAGACCCGTTTGTGTAATTGAATATGTCTACATATGGGTGCCAAATTCTAGTTTGCTTGGGGTGTAATTAAAGTTCAGGATTTGTCTTGGCTAGTTTTTATACCAAAAAACTAATTTTAGAAAAGGTAACATTAGACACTGGTGTCCATTATTTTGATTCCACTTGTTGTTATATTCGGTCGTTGGTGCTCCGTGCACCGCCCGGCAGCCTCAGCTCCCGCTGAGCCGCTGCGCCCCAGGGACCGGACAACACTTTCCGCAATGCCTCTCAATGGGCGTCCCTTAAACACGTCTAACACATTGAAGACTTTCCAGTTTGAATTGCAAGCCTATTTGGTCATTTGACTACCCTTTACCAAAACCCTTAAAAGCTTAGGTACCTATATGCCTTGCAATCCCTTAATAAGGGTTACCCTTATCAGTAAGCGCTTATTTATTTATTTTCCTTAATCTCCAAGTTACCATTGTGGGAGTGATCTTTAGCAGCCCGGCACGTGCCACCAGCATCATACTATGACAGTAACTCTCTATACACTATTCTCTTTGACTCAATGTAACGTCTGTGTATATGTATACTGACTTGCCTCAACCATATTAATTAGAGTAATAAATAAAACATTACATATTGTTACATATCTAATTTGCTATTTTCTTAAAACAAAGAGTTGCAGGTTTGCAAACAGAAAAACAATATTAGGTACTATTTACTAAGCTTCGAGCAACACCGGGAAGGACTGGCATTCCCATTATTTTCCCTCTGCCGAAGCACATGTCCAACTGGGCATGCACATAACTAATTAGCGCGGTGCGTGTTGTGACTGTCCGTACACAATAAAGATCGAGGTGTGCAAGATTTGTCTTTGACGTGTGTCATTTTCTATACATTTGTGTCGTCATTACAGATTGGATTTTGTTTTTAAGTAGTGACTATAGTGAGCGAGAAGTGCGACTGGGTGCACGTTTCCTCCCGCAAAAAATGTGAGAAGGATTTGTACGGTAAATCGCTTGGGCACCTAAAGTGGCGGATTTGCCCTAAGGCCAAGTAGGCTAGGGCCTAGGGCGGCAAGTTATTTGCGGGCGGCAAATTGTGACAAAAAATTCCCTGATGATAACAAGAAATAACTCAAAATGGAGTCAATATGATGGGTGTTGAGAAAGGGGCGGCAGGGCCTGGGGCCTAGGGCGGCAAAGACTGCAATTCCGCTGGGCCACTCCCTCCCGACATGTCGGAAGCCGGTGTTGTTCGAAGTTACTAAGGAATCTCGCAAATGAACGGATAAGGTTTAAAGCACGGGCAGTCGTTGAGTTGACCGCTCCACCGGTGGATGGAGCCACAGTCCTCGATTCCGCCTATGTTGTTAGGCTCCTTTGGGCTCCATCCGTCGAACCCTGCTGCGGCCAGGGAGTCACCTGTAATAAAACGTGCGACATTAAGTGGATGTGAAGTGGATCATCTTTTAAAGAGGTGTGTTTTTCTACATTTGTTTGGTTTTTTTTATTTTTTAGATGATGTTATTGTGTGGTCTTTTTTGAGACCTGGGGGCCGATTTTTTAATTTTCAGCGCTCGATTTCGTTACTCAGAAATCGGCGGAAAAGGGCGAAATGCTAATTTTTAACCGACTTCCAAATCTCAAAGAAGGAGGTTATCAATTCGGTTGTATGTTATTTTTTTTATTTTTTTTTATGTTTGTTACTCCATATCTCCGTCATTACTAGATCGATTTTGAAAACTCTTTTTTTGATTGAATGTATATGCATACGGATTGGTCCCGTTTTTGTCAAAACCCAGTTCTGATGATGGGATCCATGAGGAATCGAGGGAACTCCTCAAATCTTAAAGGCATACATATAGTGATTTTTGGGTTTTTATCAACAAATCAAGCATATACACCCAAAAAAGTAACATTTGATGAAGTGGAACTGCTGATGATGATCAGAACGGAACTCTTTAACGACGCATAGTTCACGGTTGGCGATTTGTCCTCTTCGTTATGTTTGTTAAGCAAGTTAAGTTTTTAAGCCACATTTTTGTCAAGCTCGAGTTCTGATGATGGGATCCATGAGGAATCAAGGGAACTCCTCAAATCTTAAAGGCATGCGTATAGAGATTTTTGTATTTACATCAGAAAATCAAGCATTTTCATTAAAAACTGTTGCATTTGATGAAGTGGAACTGCTGATGATGATCAGAACAGAACTCTTCAACGACGCATAGTTCACGGTTGGCGATTTGTCCTCGTCGTTATGTTTGTTAAGCAAGTTAAGTTTTTAAGCCACATTTTTGTCAAGCTCGAGTTCTGATGATGGGATCCATGAGGAATCAAGGGAACTCCTCAAATCTTAAAGGCATGCGTATAGAGATTTTTGTATTTACATCAGAAAATCAAGCATTTTCATTAAAAACTGTTGCATTTGATTGGAACTGCTGATGATGATCAGAACAGAACTCTTAAACGACGCATAGTTCACGTTTGGCGATTTTTCCTTTTCGTTATATTCGTTAAGCAAGTTAAGTTTTTAAGCCACATTTTTGTCAAGCTCAAGTTCTGATGATGGGATCCATAAGGAATCGAGGGAACTCCTCAAATATTAAAGGCATACGTATAGATTTTTTTGTATTTTCATCATAAAATCAAGCATTTACATTAAAAACTGTCGCATTTGATGAAGTGGAACAACTGCTGATGATGACCAGAACAGAACTCTTCAATGACGCATGGCACACGTTTGGTGATTACGAATTTCGATTTTGACTTGGACTGGGACCCGGACTCGGACTCATACCCGGATCCGGTTCGGACTCGGACCCGGACTCGGATCCGGACTCGGACCCGGACACGGACCCGGACTCGGACCCGGACTCGGACCTGGACTCGGACCCGGACTCGGACCCGGACTCGGACCCGGACTCGGACCCGGACCTTGACCCAGAAAACCACTATGATACCTTAACTAAATAAACAACTATGATTACCTACCATAAAATTAATGTAGGTATAAAGTACGATGATGCCAATCTTATCAATCAATCAATCAAACAATCAAAATATACTTTATTCATGTAGGCCTAGCAACAAGCTCTTATGAATCGTAATTAATCTTAATCTAATTATCAGAGCAATTTATTGATGTTAATATTATTCCGTAATAAAATTGGATTATTATACATGTCAAATTTAACACTAAGAATTTCACAAAAGGATCGTCAAACATTAAAAAAAAATTGTATAAAAAAATACTAGTCTAGAATTTCTAGAATAAAATCTAAATGTCAAAAAAAAGCATAAGTAACAAACAAGTAGATAATATTACATCGGAATATCCATTTCCTTACTAGCCCCTCCCGCTTAAACCCCCGTACACCGCACGGCATGCGCCATTAAGTGGGTTAGGTTAGGTTTGAACTGCGATCCTCACAGAACCGAACAAGGATTAGGTTAGGTTAGAACTGCGAGCCTTACAGAAACGAAATGCTACTTGAAAAGTGGGTTTGATTAAGTTCGAACTGCGATCCGCACAGAACCGAACTGCTATCTGAGGAGTGGGTTAGGTTAGGCTAGAACTACGACCCTCATGGCTCCTCTTCACGATGGGCCAACGCCGGCCACTCCAAGGGACGCATTTATGCGTTAGAGGGAGCAAGTGATATTGCTATCTCATTCTACCGCATGGCTGCGTCCCTTGGAGTGGCCGGCGTTGGCCCATCCTGTAGAGGAGCCATTATACAGAAGCGAAATGCTAGTAGAAAAGTGGGTGGTTTTACCTCCTTTTCTACATAGTGTACCATCTACAATAATCTTTCATCGGCCCCCATGGAAGTCGGTTTTTTTTTCTTAAAAATTATTGAAATACGACCGATAGAAATTGGGTTCCGAGTGGTATTGACCACTCGTTTTAAATTCTAGTAGTAGAATTTAAATGCCTAGTAGAGGAGATATTATTGAATGAAATACACGAAATCGAGCGGTCGAACTTCAAAAACCGGCCCCCTGTGCCATATAAAGGGTTAAAAATATGTCTTTAAAAGTGGAAAAATTACTGCCTTGGGTACTTAAGACTTGAACTCACGGCATCTGGATCGATACTCCAGCGCTCTGCCAACTGTCTGTCTGTCGGTCGCAGACGTTTCTGCTGCTTGTTAAAATTTAATTTAAAAATATTTCGTTGAAATTTGCTGAGTACTCACCACCCTCTAGATCCTGACACTCACGCTAGATTACATTAAAAACTTTAGGTACTTTAAGCTTAGAATAAATTTAAAAGTGGGAAAAATTATTGTCTTAGGGGTTGTGCACAAATCACGCGAGGTGTTTTCAGCTACTTTTGACCCCTCCCTCCTCCTTGGTGATATTTCGTGAGGTTTTTGGCTACCCCCCTCCCCCACATAACCTCACGTGTATTTTTTTGATATTTTTCTATCCGATCGGTAGGCGACGCCCCCCAAAATTTCGTAAAATAGACTCGCTATATTGAAATGTCGAAAGAAAATGTATGTTTAACGAAACCGAGAAAAAGTATCTACTCATGTGGTAGGTATTTTTTCTTAGTTTCGTTCACTGTAGAAAAATACACGTGAGGTCTCCGTATACTCCCCCTATCCCTCAGCGTGATCTGTCGTGATTTTTTTGTGACCCCCACCCCCCCTATCGAACCTCGCGTGATTTGTGCACAAGCCCTTAGGTGAACCCTTGAACTCACGGCCTCTGGATCGATACTCCAGCGCTCTGCCATCTGAGCCACCAAGGTTTAGGTACTACACGTTTTTCTTACCGTGTATAGTCACCCAATCGTTTCCACTTTTTTTAAAGCCAATCATAGCGACTTCGGTATCATGAGCACCAATGATCGTATCCTTCGGGTTGTTCTTGTAAATTCGCTTCAGTGCTTCAGATTCGGTGTCGCTGTTGATGACGGCCAGGTCCGCCCCCTCGTCGCGACACGTGGCCCGCGCGGCGTCCCAGGCCTTCGCGACCCGGTGGAACTTGTAGCAGCCGCCGGTCTGCGGCGCCCGCTCGTATCCTGACACAATCACAGTAGTCATGGTCTCAGCAAAGTCTATGGTAATTTAAATATATTAAGAGCGGGGCACTCATGTATTTTAGGTCGAAAACGCTCGACATGTTTCACTCCGTACCGAGGCGTGTCATCAGGAGCTTGCGTAAAGCCTATGGTCACCAGAGGCGTTCGCCAGGGATCAATTCTGGGCCCTATTTTATTTTACCGTACAGCGCATGACTGATTCAACAATCTCTACACACGTTTAGTCGGTTGGCCTTTTACTGAATTAACAAATTAGGTCTAAAGTTTATTTTTGTTATTGAAATAAATACAGTCCTCCGTCGTAGCCCTATAAATGTACGCGAACATTGTGATAAAAACATACCTACATAAAATTAAAAGAACTTTTACCGTTTTCACCGCAAACAGCGATTCTCTGTGGTTCGTCTGTAAAATAAAATATATACTTATTTTACTTCACATTAGCTGATCCATTACTTATAAATCTTATAATTTATATTCATTAAGATTATGCCCAATGTTCTCAATAAATGTGATTAAAAATGAACAAAAGATATCGACTCAAAAACTATGCTGTCCTATTAATTTCCTGTTATGTTTATTTCAACAAAAAATGTCTAGGGCAGGAACCACTAAAATATAAGTGTGCTTAATTGAGAACATTGGGCAGAACTAAATGTGTACAAATTACCGTTAACTACACAAATATTACAAAAGTAAAGATAGGCCCGTCCATATACCTATTTGATTCCGAGCAATGATGTGCACAAACGCGATTTCTACACCACCGATCGAACAGGGTCTATAGTAATAGTTTACATATTTAATTACACAAACGGATCTATCGCGATATAATTTCATTGTTTTTACTTTAATTTCCAACGTTTCAGCTGAGTTGCACCAGCTGCAATGTGGTCACGGAAAGACTGGTTGTTGTCTTTCCGTGACCACAGCTGGCGCAACTCAGCTGATGCGACCAGGAACACGAAGCTTCGAATATACAAAACGGTCATAAGGCCAATTCTCATATACGGTTGCGAAGCCTGGACACTAGTGGACACTAACACAGAAAGAGCAGCGCGCGCTGCTGGTAGCTGAGCGTTAAAAGATCTACCGCAAGATATTGGGACCCACACGTCGAGGATCCCTCTTAACGTGTCTTAAAATTTCAGTTTCGGGGATCACGGAGAACACACGTAATTTTTGAAAGTATACGCCTTTTTTATTTATTTTTTTCACTAACCTCCCGTAGATGACGGAACGCAAGGGCCGTAGTACAGGATAAACCAGTCCTGGAAGGGGGTGGAGGGATGCTTGCACTTGTACTCGCAGATGCTGTGGTACGTGGCGTGGTCGCTCGCGCAGTATTCGAAGTCCGGCTTGCAGCCGCACGGCCCAAGTGGATTTGCTACCGCTAAACTTAACAGAATCACTGAAATGCATAATGCAAGCAAAATTATACAGAATTTTTCACAACACCAGCTGGTAAACGCTCTCTTGATTGTTCAAAAACTGATAAGAAAGCTGCATTTTATCCACATGTGAGGCAAAGTAATCAGATACAAATTTTGAGTTGCTTGTTGCTTCATTATGTTAGCTGGTAGAATTGACTTTTAAATGATAATTTTGAATGATAAATTTTATTCATTTGGATTTGATTTACCTACCTACCTACTTACCAATACTAAGCACCAATATTGTTTCCATGTCTGCCTCGACTGCTGCCACTCATTAATTGATTAAGTACTATTAGTCTTGAATAATGGAAATTTGTTACTAATTTATTTCGTACACAGCACATTAACAGCCCGTTCACACAGGGTCTCCGTTTTACTGTTCCGTTTTATCGTATACGTTTTTTTTTCATTGATCGCGTATGGAGTTGTATGAGCGACTTCACATAAATGACACAGTATTCAGTATACAGTAAAAAATGTCGGACCGTTAAATTATTAAAACCAAAATATTACTTTGCTAATCCGCGTAAAAGATACCGTGCTAGTCAATCAGTGCTAATAACCCGTATACTTACTTGCGTTATGACATTCCGTTTTGTCATCGAATACTGGATGAACGGACTACGTATCAGTCATATATCTGGGCTCTCAGTTAATGCCGGAGACGTTATAAGGTGCCTATGTGTAACCAAGGCATAA